>NC_068438.1:5033406-5333406 GCF_023373465.1 Oncorhynchus keta | reverse complement strand
GTCTGCTCATATGCCCCACTTTATTTATCCTACAGCTCTGACTTGGTGTACAAGGAGAATACTGTAAGAATGGCCCATGTTCTGAATTCTGTTGCTGTGCATTTCAAAAGTGCTGAACAAATAGTTATATTGACTACATCCGTCCTAGCTCGCTCATTAATGTCTCAATCAAAAGTACGGATTGCCTCTTGTCCGCTAGTCCTTCCCTTATGCCATAGCTTGTACATCTCAATTGTCAGTAGAAGTCACATTTGTTTAAGCAAGTCAGCCATATCAGCCATGTTTTTTTAAGGCAATAGATGAGGCTGAATGAACTGTTATCACTGCCAGACAAGGCTCTGCTGATAGCCAGGTTTAGCAGTGGTAAGGATTCCCTCCATGGTGCTGAAGGAAAGCTCTGCTGCTGGGACAGCTGTATGTAGGCATTAACAGTTTGTGGGCACCGTTTGTCACCGTTATAGTGAAATGTATGTATTGTTTAGTGTTGTGTTGTGTACTGGCTTTGCTGGCATCAACAAAAATGTTGGTGGAGTTAGCCCTACCTACCAAGATTTACATGCTAAAATTGCCACTGGTCATTGTTCACTTTTTTTCTGAGTGTTCAGGCTTTGCCATACTGCATATTTCTGGTGGTTTTGTCCCGATTTGTAGATGGCCTGGCAAATCTTTTTGGATTGGTTAGCTATCTGGCAAATTGTTTTTGTTGGAATGATGCGATTGGACACTGTACCAGCTTTTTTGTTTCACCTGGCTGCTGATTCCTGGTCTTTTGAAAACATCAATTGAAGAGTCACCTAAAACTGTGAGAGGCAGTAAAAATGCAAGCCTAGTAGTGAGGACAACTGGCTACTACTCTGAACTGTGTGTGGTGAGTTTTCTGGCACCCAGAGCTTTTGAAGCATCACCAAAGTGGGAATCATACATTGTGAAGGAGGAGAAGTCCAGTAGCTACACGACTCATGCTGGTTACCAGAGTAGCCCTCTACATGATCGTCACCAGACTCTTCATCAACCATCTCCCTGACCACCTTCCTCAGATCAAGCCATGAACCTGTCCCTTTCACCTTTGGAGGATGAATGCACGCAAAGACTTGGCCTCTATTAGTTGAACTAACTATAGTTAGGCTACTCAGGATTATGTATTCCTTGTTTGTTTTTAGACTGAAGCAGTTTGAGATTGCACTCTAGAATTGTAATCCATAATTATTATATTGGACCAATTCATCCACTTACGGAAATGCATCGCTATCGGCAATTAAGATTGGAGATATAGTAAGTTTCACCATCCAATTATTTCAGATCTACAGGAGTGCAAGAACTTCCAGGATTCCAGCCACCCAAAGTAGGCTACGGCATGCTTTCTCGTACAAGGGCAATGGGCATCAGGCATACACTTACTGACAGAACCAGAACCACAGTCAGCTAGGCTGAGGAAGTGGGCTGGCCTACATTGCGCCACATGAAAATAATTGTGGTCATAATTTCTTCTTGCACACAAACGTTTTTGAACGTTCAAATCATTCCGGATACTAGACGAGTCAACAAAGTACCTCAGTCATTTGGCATCTGCAATGTTGGTATGGTGGGTATGTTGTGATGCCTGACTTCTGAAAAGAGAGGGAACATATGCAGAGTTGCTAATGCTATCTAATGGCAACTAAAAAGATTCAACGTTGTCAACTCAGTCATGAATGTTTTGGTAACCGTTTAAAAACTTCTTCAGGATCGGTGTCCCGTCAACGGGACAGTTGTAAAACAACAAAATGTTAGTACATATAAGTGTCATATACCGGCTGAAAGCTTAAATTATTGTTAACCTCTTAAAGTCGACCCGACACACATGCGTCCCATCTAGCCATCTGGAAATGCAAATGCGCTACGCTAAATGCTAATAGCACTCGTTAAAATTCAAACATTCATTTAAACACACATGCAGGGTACTGAATTAAAGCTACACTCGTTGTGAATCCAGCCAACAAGTCAGATTTTTAAAATGCTTTTCGGCGAAAGCATGAGAAGCTATTATCTGATAGCATGCAACACCCCGAAATACCTGAAGGGGACGTAAACAAAATAATTAGCATAGCCGGCGCTACACAAAACGCAGAAATAAAATATAAAACATTCATTACCTTTGACGATCTTCTTTGTTGGCACTCCTAGATGTCCCATAAACATCACTATTGGGTCTTTTTTTCGATTAAATCGGTCCATATATACCCTAAATATCGATCTATGAAGACTGTGTGATCCAGGAAAAAACAGCGTTTTAAAACGGAACGTCATTTTTTTTAATTAAAAAAGTCGACGTTAAACTTTCACAAAACACTTCGAAATACTTTTGTAATCCAACTTTAGGTATTAGTAAACGTTAATAATCTATCAAATTGATCACGGGGCGATGTGTATTCAATAGCTCCATGTCTTGAAATCATGTTCGGAAATTTCTCATCCAAAACATCCTGTCGGAGACCGGAAGGAATGGGCTCTCTCTCACTCGTTTGACCAAGAAACAAAGCCCAGGCAATTGACAAGACTGGCGACACAGTTGTGAGCGAGAACAAGGAAAACGAGCTGAAGAAACTGCAATCCCAAAATAATGAGCTGTTTGAGAATGTAGCTGAACTTCAACGATACTCTCACAGGTGGAATCTGAAAATCCAAGGTGTAAGAGAGGTAGAGGACATTAGGGAAGCAGTCATCAATATCCTGGGAAAGGTGACTCTGTGCATCAAATACAAGCTAAGAGATGTGATTGACATGGTACATCAACTTAGGAAACAAACATATGATGGACCCCCTTGCAATGTCATTCTGCACTTCACTATGCACCACTACAGGGACATCTAGAAAATGGCGAAGGGGAACAAGTTTCTGGATGAGAATTAGCTCCGCATCAAAGAGGCTCTGATACCGCAGGATCAGAATGCCAGGGAGAAACTGTGGCCGCTTATATAGAAGGCTCGACAAGAGGGAAAGAAGGCTAGGTTCAAGGCCCCACATGAGTTCATTGAAGAAAGATTACTGTTAACTCTGATGAGATGAACCACACTTGAACTGTGAGTACAGCCAAGAGTACATTTACTGTACTGCCACGAGTAAATTTACAGTTCAAACTAAACTCAGCAAAAAAAGAAACGACCTTTCACTGTCAACTCCGTTTATTTTTTAGCAAACTCAACATGTGTAAATAGTTGTATGAACATAACAAGATTCAACAACTGAGACATAAACTGAACAAGTTCCACAGATATGTGACTAACAGAAATGGAATAATGTGTTCCTGAACAAAGGGGGGGGGGGAGTCAAAATCAAAAGTAACAGTCAGTATTTGGTGTGGCCACCAGCTGCATTAATTACTGCTGTGCATCTCCTCCTCATGGACTGCGCCAGATTTGCCAGTTCTTGCTGTGAGATGTTACCACACTCTTCCACCAAGGCACCTACAAGTTCCCTGACATTTTGGGGGTGAATGGCCCTAGCCCTCACCCTCCGATCCAACAGGTCCCTGACGGGCTCATTGGGATTGAGATCCGGGCTCTTCGCTGGCCATGGCAGTACACTGACATTCCTGTCTTGCAGGAAATCACGCACAGAACGAGCAGTATGGCTGGTGGCATTGTCATGCTGGAGGGTCATGTCAGCATGAGCCTGCAGAAAGGGTACCATATGAGGGAGGAGGATGTCTTCCCTGTAACGCACAGCGTTGAGATTGCCTGCAATGACAACAAGCTCAGTTCTATGATGCTGTGACACACCACCCCAGACCATGATGGACCCTCCACCTCCAAATCAATCCCGCTCCAGAGTACAGGCCTTGGTGTAACGCTCATTCCTTCGACGATAAATGCGAATAGTCAGTGAAGAGCACTTTTTGCCAGTCCAGTCTGGTCCAGCGACAGTGGGTTTGTGCCCATAGGCAACGTTGTTGCCGGTGATGTCTGGTGAGGACCTGCCTTACAACAGGCCTACAAGCCCTTAGTCCAGCCTCTCTCAGCCTATTGCAGACAGTCTGAGCACTGATGGAGGGATTGTGCGTTCCTGGTGTAACTCTGGGCAGTTGTTGTTGCCATCCTGTACCTGTCCCACAGGTGTGATGTTTGGATGTACCAATCCTGTGCAGGTGTTGTTACACGTGGTCTGCCACTGCGAGGACGATCAGCTGTCCGTCCTGTCTCCCTGTAGCGCTGTCTTATGCGTCTCACAGTATGGACATGGCAATTTATTGCCCTGGTCACATCTGCAGTCCTCATGCCTCCTTGCAGCATGCCTAAGGCACGTTCACACAGATGAGCAGGGACCCTGGTCATCATTCTTTTGGTGTGTATTGTGGCTGTTTCGGCGCCAAGATATTTGTAATGCATGGTTTACACATACAAAGACACACCACCAGTCCAAGTGAAGGGTTCAATTCTATCAGGTTTCGGCAGCATTCCTGTTATACCAAAATCAAAACAAACAAAGTAAACACTTCATCACCAGTGGAAGGTCCTCCAATCTTGGTCTTTGGGTGTCTGTGTTGAAAATTAGAAGTTCCTTTCTTCTCACTCACTCACTCACTCACTCACTCACTCACTCACTCACTCACTCACTCACAGGCCCTGATTGTTTCTGATTGGCTCTGATTACAACTGGAGACAGGTGTGGCTGTTCTGCTGCTGTCTAGAAGGTTCCCTCTGAGCTGTCCATGGTCCTGCCTCTGGGGAATACTTCACATTGCTGTCCGTGGTCCTGGTAGCCAGGAAACAAAGAAACCTCGCAGGCACGTACCCTCCATCCACCACACAACCCCTGAAACCACTACAGTATGCATTGATATGTAGGCTAACTACATTACTACATATGTTGTCAAAGGATGGGAGATGGTTCATAGTAACTGTTAAACTTGACAATGCTATTTTCATCATCTGTAATGTGTATGGACATAACTCACATGCTACAAATAAGACCCATTTTGCCCAATTTACGTAACAAATACTCAGAGGCTTTTCTAATTCTCTCAGACTCCAAGACAATCATTAAGTTTGCTGATGACGGCCTCCCGGGTGGCGCAGTGGTTAAGGGCGCTGTACTGCAGCGCCAGCTGTACCACCAAAGTCCAAGGGTTCGCGCAAAGGCTCTGTCGTAACCGGCCGCGACTGGGAGGTCCGTGGGGCGACGCACAATTGGCCTAGCGTCGTCCAGGTTAGGGAGGGCTTGGCCGGTAGGGATATCCTTGTCTCATCACGCACCAGCGACTCCTGTGGCGGGCCAGGCGCAGTGCGCGCTAACCAAGGTTGCCAGGTGCACTGTGTTTCCTCCGACGCATTGGTGCGGCTGGCTTCCGGGTTGGATGCGCGCTGTGTTAAGAAGCAGTGCGGCTTGGTTGGGTTGTGTATCGGAGGACGCATGACTTTGAACCTTCGTCTCTCCCGAGCCCGTACAGGAGTTGTAGCGATGAGACAAGATAGTAGCTACTAAACCAATTGGATACCACGAAATTGGGGAGAAAAAGGGGTCAAATTCAACAACAACAAAAAAAAGTTTGCTGATGACACAACAGTGGTAGGAAGGATCACCGACAACAATGAGAGGAGGAGGGAGGAGGTCAGAGACAACAACCTCTCTCTCAATGGGAGCAAGACAAAGGAGCTGATCGTGGACAATAGAAAAAGGAGGGCCCCAATTAACATCGACTGGACTGAAGTGATCCTCAGATCCTCAAAAAGTTCTACAGCTGCACCATCGAGAGCATAGTGTGAAAACTGCTCTGCATCTTGTGACGGCCCTGAATTTGTCTGAACCGTCTCTGTGCAGCTCCTTCCAATAGGACGCTTTCCCTTTAATTCCTAATTAAATAGCCAGCATCAGCTGCGCAAAAGTGGGGTTGTGATGGAGACGTGACTGAGGATGTGTTCAACCCTCAGTTCCCGAAGCTTCGCTATTCCGTTTGTTACCCAGGATCGGATCCACTCTTTGCGTCCGTGGACTACACCTCTCCGTGGCCTTTGACTGACCGACTGACTACAACCTTTTTGTATACGGTATTTCATTTGTTTTGATGTGAGGTATACTGTGATGATTTATGTAGTTAGTTGTAGTTGAGGACTTAGTAAGAGTTGATACGCTTTAAAGTTCTGTGGTAAAATTATTGTTATATTGATTGTATGTTTAAATACTGGGTTTACGCTACACTGAATGAACGGACAAACATTGCGTGACAAAAGTCACTTGAGTTCACTGAACTCCTTTACCGGGCTGGACTCTTTTTAGTCCCGAGGTACAGGACATTTCTGGAGGAACCAGAACTCATTGTGTTATATTATTATATATGTGTGTGTAATCATTGATGTTGTTAATACAACCCACGCAAAATAATATAGTTGTTTTTGAAGTTCTTTCCAATGTTTTAAGGGTTTATGAAAAGTTTATTTCCATCCTGACTTTTACATAAGTCCTTTGTATTGGTGTAGACTTGACGGACCAGATGGGACTCATTCCCACCCAAACTAAAAGGAGAAACTAATGTTTTCTCTGGTAGGCACAACCTACCTGGCACCCCTATAAATAATAACCTCAAGTCAAAACCGTTACAATCTGACCGTAAGGCGGTACAGAGGGTAGTGCGTATGGCCCAGTACATCACTGGGGCTAAGATGCCTGCCATCCAGGACCTCTATACCAGGCGGTGTCAGAGGAAGGCCCTAAAAATAGTCAAAGATCCCAGCCACCCCAGTCATAGGTCTAGGACCAAAAGGCTTCTCAACAGTTTTTACCCCCAGGCTATAAGACTCCTGAACAGGTAATCAAATGGCTAACCGGACTATTTGCATTGTGTGCCACCCCAACCCCTCCTTTATGCTGCTGCTACTCTCTGTTTATCATATGCATAGTCACTTTAACCATACCTACATGTACATACTATCTCAATCAGCCCGACTAACTGGTGCCTGTATATAGCCTCTCTACTGTTATAGCCTCTCTACTGTATAGCCTCTCTACTGTATAGCCTCTCTACTGTTATTGCCTCTCTACTCTATAGCCTCTACTGTTATTGCCTCTCTACTGTTATTGCCTCTCTACTGTTATTGCCTCTCTACTGTTATTGCCTCTACTGTATAGCCTCTCTACTGTTATTGCCTCTACTGTATAGCCTCTCTACTGTATAGCCTCTCTACTGTTATTGCCTCTCTACTGTTATTGCCTCTACTGTATAGCCTCTACTGTATAGCCTCTACTGTATAGCCTCTCTACTGTATAGCCTCTCTACTGTATAGCCTCTCTACTGTATAGCCTCTCTACTGTATAGCCTCTCTACTGTTATTGCCTCTCTACTGTTATTGCCTCTCTACTGTTATTGCCTCTACACTGTTATTGCCTCTCTACTGTATAGCCTCTCTACTGTTATTGCCTCTCTACTGTTATTGCCTCTCTACTGTTATTGCCTCTACTGTTATTGCCTCTACTGTTATTGCCTCTCTACTGTTATTGCCTCTCTACTCTATAGCCTCTACTGTTATTGCCTCTCTACTGTTATTGCCTCTACTGTTATTGCCTCTACTGTATAGCCTCTCTACTGTTATTGCCTCTCTACTGTATAGCCTCTCTACTGTTATTGCCTCTCTACTGTTATTGCCTCTACTGTATAGCCTCTCTACTGTATAGCCTCTCTACTGTATAGCCTCTCTACTGTATAGCCTCTCTACTGTATAGCCTCTCTACTGTTATTGCCTCTCTACTGTTATTGCCTCTCTACTGTTATTGCCTCTACACTGTTATTGCCTCTCTACTGTATAGCCTCTCTACTGTTATTGCCTCTCTACTGTTATTGCCTCTCTACTGTTATTGCCTCTACTGTTATTGCCTCTACTGTTATTGCCTCTCTACTGTTATTGCCTCTCTACTCTATAGCCTCTACTGTTATTGCCTCTCTACTGTTATTGCCTCTCTACTGTTATTGCCTCTACTGTTATTGCCTCTACTGTATAGCCTCTCTACTGTTATTGCCTCTCTACTGTATAGCCTCTCTACTGTTATTGCCTCTCTACTGTTATTGCCTCTACTGTATAGCCTCTACTGTATAGCCTCTCTACTGTATAGCCTCTCTACTGTATAGCCTCTCTACTGTTATTGCCTCTCTACTGTTATTGCCTCTACTGTTATTGCCTCTACTGTTATTGCCTCTACACTGTTATTGCCTCTCTACTGTTATTGCCTCTCTACTCTATAGCCTCTACTGTTATTGCCTCTCTACTGTTATTGCCTCTCTACTGTTATTGCCTCTACTGTTATTGCCTCTACTGTATAGCCTCTCTACTGTTATTGCCTCTCTACTGTATAGCCTCTCTACTGTTATTGCCTCTCTACTGTTATTGCCTCTACTGTATAGCCTCTACTGTATAGCCTCTCTACTGTATAGCCTCTCTACTGTTATTGCCTCTCTACTGTTATTGCCTCTCTACTGTTATTGCCTCTACACTGTTATTGCCTCTACACTGTTATTGCCTCTACACTGTTATTGCCTCTCTACTGTATAGCCTCTCTACTGTATAGCCTCTCTACTGTATAGCCTCTCTACTGTTATTGCCTCTCTACTGTTATTGCCTCTCTACTGTTATAGCCTCTACTGTTATTGCCTCTCTACTGTATAGCCTCTCTACTGTTATTTTTCCACTGTCTTTTTTACTGTTGTTTTTTATTTCTTTACTTATCTATTGTTCACCTAATACCTTTTTTTGAACTTATAAATTGCACTGTTGGTTAGAGCCTGTAAGTAAGCATTTCACTGTAAGGTATTTCGGTGCACGTGACAAATAAACATTGATTTGATACACACCTATAGTTTAGGGGTTTCCCACACAGCCATGTGTCCATGTTACAGCGCTTGTTTGTGGAAAAACCCACTGAAGACGGAGGAGACCACCTGTGCAAGAATACAGCTCAGTTGTGAATTACCATGAATTTATAAAAAGTCTCAACATCCAATTATTGCAGGATGTTCCGGTGTTCGGAGCATCTAGCATAACTCGGGAAATGTGGCGAAAGTGCAGTTGAGGCACCCATGTATGGATCTGTGCAAAACTGCTACAGTAAATGTATCTTTTTTTCATTTGAAGGATTCTTTCTCGCTGATGAAAGATAAGGGCCGTATGTTCCCGAAAGCATTATCGTAAGCAATGATTATTGATGTTTTCTAAACTTTAAAACACAGTGTCGGGATTGTAGTTCACATGAGCCAGCCATGGGCGGAGCTAACCGCTGAAAACTATAGGGAGGAGAAAGAATGCTGCCAAGAGTTTAAGAGCTACCAAATACTGTACCCACCTACAACAAAAGGGGGCATTTGGTTTATGCATTGCACTACAGGCCTACCACTGGCCAATCGGATGGCTCAGATGACTGTGTCTGCTGTAATGTTGCAGGCATAAAAGAAAGCTACAGCAAAGTTGATACTGTGATATTTCAAAATGTTCAAAACCATGACTAGAGAGACTGTCAATGAATACAGCAAAGAGATGCTGTTTTTTTTGACTGAGTTCATGTTTAAGTTCTTACTCAGCACTGTCAACACTTTGTATTCAACACTTTTATAAGCCATAAAATGCATGTTTTTCCAATTTCCACTCAGCGCTACAACAAGCACTGCAGAAGTAATGTATCTATAGGCTTGTGTTGTTGTTATTATTAGCGGATTGTGTATTTTTTTAATGTCCATGAATATTTCAATATTTCTGTTCATAGGAGTACCAACATGAATTTGTGCATAATAATGTGGTGCCACTCAAGTTTCAGCTGGAAGACGGTGTCCCTTTTTGGTCAGTGTCACTGGAAGAAAGGGAGAGTAGAGGGATGTTGAGGCAGACCCTCAGACTTGCTTCACAAGCTTCACAAGTAATACAGATCTATTTCCGGTGTGATCATATAACCTACCTCAAATTTTGAAATATAATTTTTGGCCCGAACAACAATGCATTGGTAGGGCAATTCAAGCAAAACCAATATGCAACAATAATGTATTGGGCCTATAGCTTACTGCACAGAACTCATTGCTACAGTACTGTTTTGTATTGGTTACTGTTGCATAAACTTCAGTTTTTTTTAAATCATGTTAAAAAAAATGAGCGGTAGATATCGGCTTGCATTTTGACTCAAAGTGATCTTGACTCAGAAAAGGTTGGTGATCACTGTTCTAGAGCTGTCAACGTTTCCCATTATTGTGGCATTATGATCAAATCAATGCAATATTAGCCACTTTCAATGCATCATACCAAAACCAAACTAATTATGCAATATATTTTTTTGTAGGCAGAACACATCAGAGTAGGATTCTATTGCATTGACATATTACGCATTGACCCGTACTCTGCACAGACCAGTGTGGCATAAACAATCAGAGCTGCAGCAGGGCTATATGCAAATAGACCATTGCCATATATAGATCTATGCCATTTACTTAAACTGAACTGGACTGTGTTTACAGCATGAGCAGATGTGGCTTATTTTGAGATCAAAGTGAGAGCTGCATGTAGCTACGTGTGCACATTTAGTTCATATCCTTTGCTAGTTAGTGAGTTATTAGCCCAGTTCTAGATAATTTGTAGTCAGCAATAGGGGAGTGATTGCTTCCTACAAGAGCTCTTTGAAAAGTGAGTCAGGTAAAGAGCTTTTTTGTCTTAACGTGCAGTGTTGTATTTTGAGACAGGCTTGAATAAGCTAAGTACCCAATATGCAGAGGATACCATAATTTGTTTGATTCTCTGTCAATTTTATAGGAATAATAATGCATTATATTTTGTAAAGTGGTTTCTTGCATCAAACAACACAACAACATTTTCACTCACCTCCTTGTCTGAATGACCACTCCCGAGTGGCGCAGCGGTCTAAGGCACTGCATCTCAGTGCCAAAGGCGTCACTACATGACATTCTGAACCTTGTTTGCAGTCATTAGGTCACATGACCAAGGAGCTATTGAAATTGAACATTTTGAAAAATTCATGTAGAATCTTGTGAGATGAAAATTGACCAACTAAAGGATATGCAATGTGTAGGCCCACTGAGTGGACATTCTGAACCTTGTTTGAAGGTCACATGACCAAGGAGCTATTGAATTGTTTTATTTTGAAGAATTCATGTAAAATCTTGTGAGATGAAAATGGACCAACTAAAGGGTGTGCAATATAGAAGGGTAGTTAGTGGACATTCTGAACCTTGTCTGAGTCAAGTACTGTAGGTCACATGACCAAGGAGCTATTGAAATTCGAATGTAAAAAAAGTTTTTGTTTACACTCCCTAACTAATTCAACTAGGAATACAAAATGCTGCTCACATTTCCACATGTTTATTAACTTTGGAAAGTGAATTCATGTCCAAATCGTGAAAATAAGATCTGTGCAATGTTGTGCACAATTTTTTCCAACATCATGACACTTATTTGGAGTTTGTGGCTCAAGTGGTTTGAAAGTGCGAATATCCGTCGAATATTTATTTATTTATATATTTTATTTCACCTTTATTTAACCAGGTAGGCTAGTTGAGAACAAGTTCTCATTTACAACTGCGACCTGGCCAGGATAAAGCAAAGCAGTTCGACACATACAACAACACAGAGTTACACATGGAATAAACAAACATACAATCAATAATACAGTAGAAAAAGTCTATATACAGCATGTGCAAATGAGGTAGGATAAGAGAGGTAAGGCCATAGTGGGGAAGTAATTACAATATAGCAATTAAACACTGGAATGGTAGAATGTGCAGAAGATGAATGTGCAAGTAGAGATACTGGGGTGCAAAGGAGCAAGATAAATAAATAAATACAGTATGGGTATGAGGTAGTTGGATGGGCTATGTACAGGTGCGGTGATCTGTGAGCTGCTCTGACAGCTGGTGCTTAAAGCTAGTGAGGGAGATAATATCCAACTTGAAACTGTCTTTACCTCAGATAAATATTGAGGGTCTTATTCTGGTGACATGATGATCGAGGATTGACAGCCATTTGACAAATACAAATATTATTGCTATATTATCCATTATAATCTCATATTGTAGACTATATGCTCACAGCCTACCCGCACTGTATCTGCGAGCTTTTGGCTAGAGCGCACGTGCCAGACCAAAGCAGGCACATTTGCTATTTAACGCCACAGTTTTTGTGACAAAACTGTCTGTAGAGTTGAAAATAAATGTTGTGTGCATTATACACTGATTTGTATCTGCAAAAAGTCATTTTGGTGGAAACACACCACTGGTGTGAGAATGCGCATATTTTCTTTAATGCAGATTCTAGAGTATTCGCATATAAATATGTCGCCAATTGGATGGAAACCTAGCTAGTGGCAGAATACATTCAGCCACACATTTTCTTCATCACATAACCTATGAACAACCTCTGTGCGGTCCATAAAGGATGCATATAACAAACAGTTACATGACCTACAGCATGGTCAATCAAGTTAGTGTTTCCAACATTTTCGGACTACTAAACAACTATTGATTTAGAACCACA
Source organism: Oncorhynchus keta (assembly GCF_023373465.1). Lineage (NCBI taxonomy): Eukaryota > Metazoa > Chordata > Actinopteri > Salmoniformes > Salmonidae > Oncorhynchus > Oncorhynchus keta. The sequence goes on along the minus strand of NC_068438.1, from coordinate 5,320,918 downwards.
GAGAGTTACCTCAAGTCGCAAAGAAAGCAGGAGCTGCCTCCAGTAGCTGTGTGTGGGTACCTTGGGATGCCAACCATGATATATAGGCCTAAGGCCAAGACAATGAGAAGACAGTGGCAGAATAAATTCAACCACACCTTTGTTTCATCACAAAACCAGAGAGAAAACTCTGTCCAGTGAAGTCCACAAAGCATATTGAATGTTGCAAACAGGTACATGACCTACATCATGGCAAGTACATTTTTCAAACATTTTGGGACTACCAAACAATTATTGATTTAGAACCTCGGAAAGTTACAGCAAGTCGCAAAGAAAACAGCCTCTGCCTCCACTATTCCAGGACCATTTCAACTTGAACATAATCACCTCTGCTTAGTCTAATACAGTGACAACTAAAAGATACCAAAAAACAATTTAGTCCAAATCAATGTAAATTAAATATGATGGGGGTCTATGACTTTGTCGTACAGTACAAGCTTTTAGTTTTTGTTATCCTAGGATACGTGGCTAAAATACTCGCTCGCTAGACTAACTTCCTTTCATGGGCAACAATGTGTCAAGCCTGCTCAAATCAAGTGAACAGGAGAAATGCTTACTTACGAGCCCCTAACCAACAATGCCGTTTCAAAAAATATACGGATAAGAATAAGAGATAAAAGCAACAAGTAATGAACTACTACATCTAGCTACATGTTGAACTTCCATCATCCCAGGCCAGGGACACAATGTATACATTAATGGTTGGATCAGAATCGCCATTATAATCATTTACTCTACACTGTATGTATTATGTATTCCGTATAACCACTGAGAATGATATGATGTGGTGACTGTGTTTGCCTTTATATGTGAACCTCAGCCTACTGGCAAGCAGAGTTACTCCTAGGAAGATGAGCTCATGTCACAGGTTAGTCAACATTCTCTTCCACAGACGTGCACATTTGACACAAACACCAAACCAACTACTCATCACCCAGACATTTACATTTTACAGTTCCACCCTTTCATACAGTGTAAACAGACAACACATAGGGGCTGTTTCCTGGACACAGATTAAGCATAATACCGGACTAAAAAGCGTCTTTTTTTAAAATGGCGATTCTCCATTTAGCTTGCTTTTTATTCCAGGACTAGGCTTAATCTGTGTCCAGGAAACCACCCCATAATGTACGAGTCTTAGTGCTCGATCCGTATTTTGTGTGACCTGGACACATGCTACCTGTTGTGACATGTAAGTAGAGAAATAATCACTGTTGTTGAGTGAGCCTCAGCATGTTAAGTGGCAGCCCTCTGAGGAGCTCATGGTCCTGCTGGTGCTCCTCTACGAGTACCAGAATCCCAGGCTCACGGCGGAGGTCCTGCTCTCCATCCGCAGCATCAAGCTGCCCCCCTTGTGCATTGACTCCCCTCAAGTGCTTCGTCCTGAGCACTGTGCTGGCCTGTATACTCTTGAGGTACCACCTGGAGGAGCTGGACCTTTCTTCCTGTCATCTGACCAATGACCTGCTGACCATTCTGTGACCCGCCTTCTGCCACACCCTCAACCTCAAGTAAGAGAAGTCTCGATGTGTGGGGCTTTAGTCAATTCAACTTTTTTTTGTTAGGAGCTTGGGAAATAAGATTCTCACAAGATTGACCTCTTGTATCTGTCCATGGTAACAGTCACTACTTACCACAGTAAAAACGTCACATTACTAGTGTATTTCTACCTACTAAGTAACATATACCCACTGTTCACCTCATTGAGTTATGTTATAATTTTCAGAATACAGATGGTAAATCTAAGGTGGCCCAAAGCCTTATCAGTAACACTCCAAATCCTCCATTTACTGAGAGGTGTACAAACATGCAGCAATATTTGCTGCTTTTGGCTTGTATTGCTAATTAATGTTTGCAAAGGAGGCCTTAAAATCATTAACTGCCACTGTGACATTTCAGGTCCTGACTTGATCCATCCAGTATCATTCACGGATTCATTCATGGTAGGTTTGACATTGTAGCCTAAATGTGTTTGACTTGCTGCGTAAAAAGTGTACTCCCTGTGGGCATTGAAAACATGATATTGTGATGCTATTGCTGAGTATCGAAAGGAAGGCGCATTGAGAGTAACGGGAGACTTTGCTAGCCATAATATAACCTTTGATATCTATCAGGTTTCAGGTATGACCCAGATGCAGATGTCGATTTTCTAGTACAGGGGCAGGCAAACGACAGGTCAAAGTCAGGCAGAGGTCAGTAATCCAGACAGGGTGCAAAAGGTCCAGAACAGCAGGCAGTCTCAGGGTCAGGGCAGGCAGGGGTCAATAATCCAGTGAGATGGGGCAAGGTATAGAACTGCAGGCTGGCTCAGGGCAGGCAGAAAGGTCAAAACCAGGAAGGACTAGAAAACAGGCGCAAGAACAGATAGGCGCAGGGGAACAGCTGCTGGTAGGTTTCACGAAACAAAACGAACTGGCAACAGACAAACAGAGAACACAGGTATAAATACACTGGGGATAATGGGGAAGATGGGAAACACCTGGAGGGGGGTGGATACACGCACAAAGACAGGTGAAACAGATCAGGGTATGAGCTTTCTATTTTAGTGTTATCAGGTTATTGAGCCTGGCCTGCTCTTTGGTTGTGGTTGTAAAAAAAAAAAAAGCATGGTGTTACTTCATCAAGACCTGCAACATGGAGTTTAATCTGTGTTCAAGCTTTTAATCTGGAGTTCATAAGTTTAAAAGGAGTGTAATCTGTGTTTTTTATTATATTTTATTGTTCTATTGACAGTACCTGGAGGTTCGTGGTTTGCAGGCTAACACGTGTGTGGGCATGTGTTTGTGATAGCTGTGTATGCTTTTTTTTTCTCTCTGTTGTCTCCAGTTTAATAGCCCGGGTCCTGAGTCCTGCATTCTCCTGAAATATATACTACTTAACCCCAACAGTACTATTAGTTCTCTACAGTAAGACGCTGACTCTTTACCAGGTTTATGGCCTTATTGCCTTTTCTATGGCTCAAAAGGTAGACAATGGTAATAATAATATTGACTCATCAATGGAATTTACAACTTCAGTATAATTAAAGCTTTAAATAAATTTTGCCTTATTTATTCATTTGCTTTGGTCAGAAAGTGGCAATTTCTCTAATGTAAGAACTTGCACGCATTACACTTCAAATAAGATGTTTAATGTATGAAGATAGACAACTTGTCCAAACGAGTGTTGGTCTAATGTCTAACTAACAGATATGCTGTTTCAACCAATCTTCACTTGTCCAGTCTGAATGCTGATACAGTGCCCTGTGACTGTCCCTCTGTAGCCTGTGTTATAACCCCCTGTTGAAGTCCAGGGCTCGCTGTCTTCTGGACACCCTGCCAGGGAACCAGTCTCTCAGGACAGCTGTCCCTGATGCACATGGGCATGGGCGATACAGGGGCCCGCGAGCTTGTCGAGAGGCTCAACAAGCACACTGGCCTGCAGGAGCTCAACGTGGCCTACAACAACATCGGGGACAACGCTGCTCTGACCCTGGTGTACGCCTGCAGTGAGCACCTGAGCATCCACACTGTGCAGTAAGCTAATCATCACCGTATCAACATGTCCTGGAATTACAGTAAATGGGATTAAGTGGGGCATATAATTATTCTGTGGGGACCAGATTTTGCTCGTGGGCCAACAGCTGCAGACCCCTATTTTAAAAAAAATAACTTGCGTGACTCGACCACTATGGTTTCTTTAGTATTTTATTTGGGCTATTTTCTTTTCATCATGCACTTATGTATCGTCTCTGTATGAAGTGGCGTTTGAATCAAATCAAACTTTATTTGCCACATGTGCTGAATACAACAAGTGTAGACTTTACCATTAAATGCTTACTTACAAGACCTTAACCAAACATGCAGTTCAAGAAGAAAATATTTACCAAGTAGGCTAAAATAAAAAGTAATAATCCAAAGTAACACTAAGAATAACCACATGAATGTGACTATATGTAGGTTATGTGTATACATTAATTCCATTGTGTTCCACAGCTTGTACCTGAATCCTCTCAGCAACGTTGGGAAGCAGTCCCTGTACGTGCGAGAAGTCCCACTGGAGCAGGGAGGCACGAGGCGGCACGTGAAGGTGCTGGCCTCGGTCACCGAATGGTCAGACATCTCGGAGGACTGGCACCCCATCCTGAGAGTCATCAGTAAGAACGCCTCGTCCTGGGAGCGGGAACTCGTCTGGGAACAGCTGCAGATCTTCCACCGGGACCTGGAGTGGGGGCAGGCAGCAGGCGCCAAGCTTCTGGGAAACGATGCACTTCCACAGGGTGGAGAACGGCGTCAGGCAGACCCTGCAGATGCTACTGAAGAAGATCCCGACAGGGACTGACGAGAGTGCCAAATAATGGAAAAGCAATGTTTGGGGTTTTTAACATGTGCCATGATCCTTCATTTTGTTTGACTGTATCTGTTGGTGACAATTCTGAGAACCTTTGAGAACGTTGTGTTTGTGAACTATTTTGTATGCACGTTTTGTACGCCTGCCTATAACTTGCAAAAATATAGTGGTGAAATAAGTATTTGGGGATTTAAGTTGTTTTGGGATATTTGTGGGTTGTGTTGATTTAATTACCATGATGGCTGCATTTAATTTTGAAAATAATAAATATTAGTCCAATCAATGAGCTTCTGTCCATCCAAACTATAATTGCTGTTACTTTTTAAAGTTCATATACTTTTTTCTCTTTAAAAATCAACACATTTTGAGTGAGGAAACTAAATAGGGAAGGAGGGAAAATACAGAAGGGAGAAAAAAAAGTAAACCAGAGTAAACCAACCACAAGACATGAGTCCCATGGTCTTTGTAGTCCTCACAAGACTTGGAACCTCCAGGAGGCCTGGTCTTTGTAGTCCAAGCAGTCACTTGCATTAAAGTTGAGTTTCCATGAGTGTCTGCTCTTTATAATCCAAGCAGTCTGAGCCATTCAAGGCCAGGCCGGAGCCTCCGTAAGCCTGGTGATGGTGGTGGTGATGGTGTCCTGAAGACTGACTGATGTGGTGGTGCGGGTGACCCAACATAGAAGAGGCCGTCATGTTCAATGTGCGGTATTCAGTATGTACAAAGTCTTCCACTTTCAACCATAGCATAAGCCCACGTATCCATAGCCTTGAAGAATTTTAGCATGTGAGAAGTGGGACAGCCAAATCTATGCAAAATGTATTGAATAACATATAATGGTGTGAAACTGAAAGAGTCCTTTTCAAGCCTACGTAGGAAGGTGTCACATACCCTATTATGCAAGTAGATATATTTGTTTTGGGCCTCCTTGTGTACTCTGTGTTCCAAATTTGTAGTATTTTGTATTTTCTCCCTGTTTTTTTGCTTGAGTATGTCTGTTGGTGTTTAAGATATATTCAAGTAGGTTACAATGTGTTGAAATGTGTTGTGTTTGTGCTCATTAATGAGTGTTTCGCTGTTTTAATTAGGAACAATCACTTGATAAAATGGAGCAACATGGATTGATACTTGAAAATACATTAAGTGTTGCATGTAATGTATTCAGTGCAGGCTGTGCTGTGCTGCATCATCACACCTCCTTTGCTTACAAACAAATAAATAATCATAGTTTATTGACCAATAGGATTACTTTTTTGCTCTTGCCACAATATAGAGAAGTAATGTGCACTTTGACCCATGAACTTCAAAGTCCAAATCAATGTCATTACAGTATGTCTATTTTGAAATGAATTTACATCAGGTTTAGAATGGACAATGATCTTCTCAAGGTCCCCGCACCAACACATTGAAACCAGAGGGCTAACCTAGATCCTCATAAAATTTCCAGATAGGCTCATTGCTGTTTTCGTCTCATTGTGCCACTAATCAACCACCAACGTTTTGAACCATTCTTTCACCTGCAGTGTAGCACCCATGACCCCCAGTGGCCTTAACAGTGTAGTCAATATTGTCAAATTGTTGGCATCAGCTTAAAGTTGTTTAAGCTCGTAAACCATTTTATGATAGCACTTATCTAAGAAACCTGGGGAGTGTTCAGTGTTGTGATGGGTTACCAGGTCTGGTCACAGGTTAGCTAAACATTAAGCCCTAGGAGGCCTAGTGTTGTGGTGGAGGAAGAAGGAGTTACCGTCTCAAATGCTGACATACAGAGGAATCTTAAAGTCACAATCTGCTGTGTACCTTGCACCTCCACACAACCTCAGACAGCCAGGAGGACGTCCAGACACAAGGACAGATAGCAGCCACGAGGTGCACCGCAGGTAAGAGTCTGTTTTTTTTTACATCTACACACAACAAGGACAAGAGGATATAATGTTCAATGTATACGTTTTGGCGCAAGGCCTTTCCCAAGACCAGTCTCTATTGTTGTCTGTGTCAAGACACAGACATGCTTCTACGTTTCACAAGGCATGGTCTTGCTTCAGAACTAGAAAGAGTGCACAATATGAGATTTGTATATTCAAATAGCATTTTGCATTACAATAGCCTTGTGCGTGTGTTCTAAAGTGTGTTTGATCATTGGTGATTAAAGGTAGCCTTCTGTGTTGTGTGACAGTGCTACGAAGTAACTTGTTTGCTTCTAAAATTAAAATGAAGACTGTACTGTACATTTTTGTGTTTTGTTTTGGGATGAATAATGAATTGTTAACTGCTACCCCCTCAGCATACATGAATATGCTAGCCTACATTGACTGCTGAACCCAAAATAAACATGTTGATAGTCAACATACAACATCGCCAGTCCTTTCTAGGTCAACCTATAACAGAAAAAAAGGCAGCCTTCCTTTAATAAAAGCCCTGTGATAAAAGCTGTCCGGTCCCTCCACAGCTAGAATAATGACAGTCAGCAGATAGCTGGGAACATGACACTGCAGATATCACCACTAACAACCTGACAGCCTGCACAGACCTCTCCTTGCCAAGAGGTTGAATGTGGGTGTGTGTGTGTGTGTGTGTGTGTAACAGTCGAGCAGGAAGGGAAGGGATGACTTCTGTATGCAAATAAGAAATGGAAATGCTTGTATAAGGACTGGCATGCTGGGGCGTGTGAGTGTGAGTATCCTCCTCATCCTAATGTTAGTCATTAGGCCAGGTTAGGATATTCATGAGGAAAGACTAAGCCAAACCTTAGAATGACATTACAGTAATAAGTAATGAATGACTTGACTGTGCCTATCAAATGCTATGCTGTGACACGGGTCACAAGTTTTTTTCTCTCACTACGATTCATTCATCAAAGTAATCCGTAAGGACAGTTACTGTACAGCTCAACATAGACAAATAGAAGGGCTGGATGCTGGAGAGACGTTAAATATTTGAGCTAATGATCACCTTTGATTGTGTCCGGACAGGGCATGGGGAACACACAGAAAGTATTCATACCCCTTGACTTATTCCACATTTTGTTGTGTTACAGCCTAATTACTTTCTGAAGGCACCGGATTTCATTTGGAGATGAGTAACCTGGATGTTTGGACCAAGGACACACAGCCACAGGGAGAAGGTCATTCCTGGAATCATTACTGCAGAGAAAACAAACTTGAGGGATTTTTCTTTTTTCTGTCATTCTAGGTCTTGAGGATGCAATGGCATTTCCAAGGTAAGTTTTTTTTTGTTTTTATGGCTACTAATTGGACTAGAGACAATTGTCATAATACAAAATAGGACATTATCGAATATGTCCTTAACACACATCCTTAAAGCCAATTCATTTTTAAACTTGGACTTTTTTATTTTCCTTACTCAAAAGATTCACCTTCAATCCGAAAGAGGGGATCGACAATCCAGCCTTGATCATCTCAGACGACCCGGGTAAGGTTTGAGAACGAACACATCCAAAATCATCCATCATTTCCCAATGCATGGAAGATGGTCTGACGAACACTAGTTCATCAATCATAGTAATCAAGATAAACCTGACTTCTTTAGGTATCCACACACAATGCCCATGCTATGTCAATGGCAGTGTTTTGTCCTTCCCTCCAGAGCCAGATCCCAGTCCGGTACCCCGCCTGTGCCAGATAAAGTGCAAAGAGGGCCAGAGTTTTGGCTTCCTTCTGCGAATGGAAAGGAGCTGCCGGGGCTATGTTGTCCACCAGGTGGATCCGTGGAGTCCTGCAGCGCTCAGTGGGCTCAGGGACGGGGACCGTGTGCTGGAGGTCAACGAGGAATTTGTCGACAACATGGAGTTCTCGAGGGTGAGAACCAGACGTACCGTTATGTCAGTGGAATCACTGTGCACACGTTTCTTAAAGCTTTGGCACACAGATGTGAGTTCTGTATGTAATGTGCGTCTGCTTCATCACATGTGGGTCAGAACCAGACTTTAAGAGATCTGAGAGAACCTCTTCTCTTACAATGTCTCCGACAGTGTCCTCTGCAAATAAAGCTGCCACACGCTACATAAAGCTGCCACACGCTACATCCAACAGTGTCCTCTGCACATAAAGCTGCCACACGCTACATAAAGCTGCCACACGCTACATCCGACAGTGTCCTCTGCACATAAAGCTGCCACACGCTACATAAAGCTGCCACACGTTACATCCGACAGTGTCCTCTGCACATAAAGCTGCCACACACTACATAAAGCTGCCACACGCTACATAAAGCTGCCACACGTTACATCCGACAGTGTCCTCTGCACATAAAGCTGCCACACACTACATAAAGCTGCCACACGCTACATAAAGCTGCCACACGTTACATCCGACAGTGTCCTCTGCACATAAAGCTGCCACACGATACATCCGACAGTGTCCTCTGCACATAAAGCTGCCACACGTTACATCCGACAGTGTCCTCTGCACATAAAGCTGCCACACGATACATCCGACAGTGTCCTCTGCACATAAAGCTGCCACACGATACATCCGACAGTGTCCTATGCACATAAAGCTGCCACACGCTACATCCGACAGTTTCCTCTGCACATAAAGCTGCCACACACCATTCTGGCTGGGACAAGGCTTACCTACTTGGTCTAAACAGAGTCTTTGTTTCGTAGCTGCAGCATGTTCTGCTCTGATTGACAGGTGGTGCAGAGAATCCAGGCATGTGGGCTGCAGCTGTTCCTGCTGGTTCTGAAGGGGGAGGAGTATAAGGAGGCGCTGGCCCAGGGACTGGACATCCAGGCTCTGACCAGGGCTTACCGAGGGGAGACATGTTCCCGGCCCAGGCTGTGTCACATCACCAGAGACCCTGTCTTAGGTCTGGGAATCAGCATCATCCCCATTGAAGGTAGCTATGAGTTATTCATTCCGTAATATTTTTTTGGCAGATGATTTGCTAAACAGTAGGAAGGAGAGCGGGGGGAGACGGAAAGGCAGATAAGGGTCGAGTTAAATTTGAGAAACGGCGGACTGTGGAATTGAACTCAGGTTATCAACCTCTTCTTTGGCTATTCCCATAGGAGAACCCTCTGTGTAAAGGGTTATACCTGGAACCAAAAGGGTTCTACCTGGAACCAAAAAGTGTTCTCCTATTCTACAACTAGATTGGAGTCCACCTGTGGTAAATTCTATTGATTGGACATCATTTGGAAAGGCACACACCTGTCTATATAAGGTCCCACAGCAAAAACGAAACCATGAGGTCGGAATTGTCCGTAGAGGTATCAGGTACGTGTAGGTATGTACGGCAGAACCAAATCAGAAAGATAGGTAGGAGCAAGCCCATGTAATGCTTTGTAGGTTAGCAGTAAAACCTTGAAATCAGCCCGAGTCTTAACAGGAAGCCAGTGTAGAGAGGCTAGCACTGGAGTAACATGATCATATTTTTTTGTTCTAGTCAAGATTCTAGCAGCTGATTCTAACTGAAGTTTATTTAGTGCTTTATCCGGGTAGCCGGAAAGTAGAGCATTGCAGTAGTCTAATATAGAAGTGACAAAAGCATGGATGAACATTTCTGCATCATTTTTGTACAAAATGTTTCAGATTTTTTGCAATGTTACATAGATGGAAAAAAGCTGTCCTTGAAGTAGTCTTGATATGTTCATCAAAAGAGAGATCAGGGTCCAGAGTAACGCTGAGGTTCTACACAGTTTTATTTGAGAGGACTGTACAACCATCATATTAATTGTCAGATCAAACAAAAGATCTCTTTGCTTCTTGGGACCTAGAACTAGCATCTCTGTTTTGTCAGAGTTTAAAAGGAGAACATTTGCCGCCATCCACTTCCTTATGTCTGAAACACAGGCTTCCAGGGAGGGCCATTTTGGGGCTTCACCATGTTTCATTGAAATATACAGCTGTGTATCATCCGTATAGCAGTGAAAGTTAACACTATGTTTCCGAATGACATCATCAAGAGGTAAAATATATAGTGAAAACAATAGTGGTCCTAAAACGGAACCTTGAGGAACACCGAAACTTACAGTTGATTTGTTAGAGGAAAAACCATCCACAGACACAAACAAATATCTTCCCGACAGATAAGATCTAAACCAGGCCTGAACTTGTCCATGTAGACCAATTTGGGTTTCCAATCTCTCCAAAAGAATGTGATGATCGATGGTGTCAAAAGCAGCACTAAGGTCTAGGAGCACGAGGACAGATGCAGAGCCTTGGTCTGACGCCATTAAAAGGTAATTTACCACCTTCGAGTGCAGTCTCAGTGCTATGATGGGGTCTAAAACCAGACTGAAGTGTTTCGTATACATTGTTTGTATTCAGGAAGGCAGTGAGTTGCTACGCAACAGCTTGAAGGTTTAGAGACCATTACTATTTTCATGAATGTCTCAAGAGATATAGGATTTAAAAAACTTGAGTGCCTCCCTTGATCCTAGGTCTTGGCAGTGTTATGGAGACTCAGGACAACTGAGCTTTGGAGAAATATGCAGATTTAAAGAGGAGTCCGTAATTTGCTTTCTAATGATCATGATCTTTTCATGGAAGAAGTTCATGAATTTATCACTGCTGAGGTGAAAGCCATCCTCTCTTGGGGAATGCTGCTTTTTAGTTCGCTTTGCGACAGTATCAAAAATAAATGTTGGATTGTTCTTATTCTCCTCAATTAAGTTGGAAAAATAGGATGATCGAGCAGCAGTGAGGGCTCTTCGATATCGCACAGCACTGTCTTTCCAAGCTAGTCGGAAGACTTCAGGTTCGGTGGAGCACCATTTCCATTCCAGTTTTCTGGAAGCTTGTTTCAGGGCTCGGGTATTTTCTGTATATCAAGGAGCTAGTTTCTTATGGCAATTTTTTTTAGGGGTGCGACTGTATCTAGGATATTAAGCAAGGTTAAATTGAGTTCCTCAGTTGGGTGGTTAACCAATTTTTGTACTCTGACATCCTTGGGTAGTTGGAGAGATTCTGGAAGGGCTTCTATGAATCTTTGGATTGTCGCACGGCTTTTCCTCTGTGGAGATGGGAGAATCTTCCAGAAGGACAACCATCTCTGCAGCACTCCACCAATCAGGCCTTTATGGTAGAGGGGCCAGACGGAAGCCATTTCTCAGACAGCCCGCGTGGAATTTGCTAAAAGGCACCTAAAGACTCTCAGACCATGAGAAACAAGATTCTCTGGTCTGATGAACCCAGATTAAACTCTTTGGCCTGAATGCCTAGCGTCATGTCTAGAGGAAACCTTGGACCATTCCTACAGTGAAGCATGGTGGTGGCAGAACATCCTGTGGGGATGTTTTTCAGCGGCAGGGACTGAGAAACTAGTCAGGATCGAGGCATAGATGAACGGAGCAAAGTACAGAGAGATCCTTGATGAAAACCTGCTCCAGAGCACTCAGGATCTCAGACTGTGCGAAGGTTCACCTTCCAACAATTCAACGACCCTAAGCACACAGCCAAGACAACGCAGGAGTGGCTTCGGGTCAAGTCTCTGAATGTCCTTGAGTGGCCCAGCAAGAGCCCGGACTTGAACCCTATCGAACATCTCTGGAGAGAACTGAAAATAGCTGTGCAGCAACACTCCCCATCCAACTTGACAGAGTTTGAGATGATCTGCAGAGAAGAATGGGAGAAACTTTCCAAATACAGGTGTGCCAAGCTTGTAGCGTTATACCCAAGAAGACTTGAGGCTGTAATAGCTGCCAAAGGTACTTCAACAAAATACTGAGTAAAGTGTTTTAATACTTATGTAAATGTAATATTTCTGTTTTTTTATTTGTATTTTGTATTAAATTGGCAAAAATGTCTAAACCTGTTTTTGCTCTGTCATTATAGGGTATTGTTTGTAGATTGATGAGGGAAGAAAAAAATATTGAATCCATTTTAGAATAGGGCTGGAACCTAACAAAATGTGGAAAAAGTCAAGGGGCCTGAATACTTTCCGAAGGCACCGTACATACGCTGCTTCTACTTTATTTATTATCTATCCTGATTGCCCAGTCACTTTTACCTCAACCTACACGGACATAATTAACTCAACAACCTCGTACCCCTGCACATTGACTTGGTACCTTGTACATAGCCTCTTTATAATTATTTTACTGTTATTTTACATACTTTTTAACTCTGCTTTGTTGGTAAAGATATCATAAGTAAGCATTTCACGGTTGAGTCTACACCTAATTGTTTTGGGCGTATGTGACAAATAAGATTTGATTACCGAAGAGAGGATCTCTGTGGACATGTTTGTTTGTGTCTGTTTTTTTTTTATCTCTCCAGGTCAGAAGGGTCAATACATGTTGAGCACAGTAAGTGAGGGTCCTGCAAAGAAGGCAGGGGTGCGTAGCGGAGATAGACTGGTGTGGATCAACGGTGCCATGGTATCAACGCTCACCCATTCAGCTATCAGTAAAATGGTAAGCATACAGACCCTCCTTCTCGGAACTGCTCTTGGTAAACAAACCCACATGGCAGATGTGTGTGTGTGTCTTAGTATGTCTGTGAGTGTGTGTGTGCAAGTGCTAGCGTGCTCCTCACTTCTCCCTCAAGTTTATCTCTGTGTACTGCTCAGGTGAAGAAATGTAGCGTCCATGTGACCGTCCTCGTCATCGACAGAGAAAGTGAAGCGAGCTACGTCCGACGGAAACTGCCCATCTTGCCGATCATGGCCGGCTCTCACAACCTGCCACACAGACCCACAACGATGCATCTGGTCCAGGGGTCAGATGGATACGGCTTCTTATTACGACAAGAGAGGTTGACATCAGGGGGGCCTATTGGTGAGAATGATGCACACATACAGCACACACACACACACACATCATCTAACAATACACTTTTTTTTGCTAGAAACTTCCATTTGTTGTAAGTATGCACGACCATGTTACAAGCACCTACTATGACCACCTTATAATATCCTATTGTCATCTCTTAATGATCCTAACTAAATGACAGTCATTTTAAGTCCGTAGAAAACGTGCTGCATAGAATACATACTGTGGACATTACAAACCTTGTAATAGGACATTAGAAAGACTCATACATGCTTATAACAAGTCATGAACATTATACCTGCTGGCTGAGCTGAATTGTTTGTTGTCGATTCCAGCTCACCTACTATGTGAGGTGGATGTGGGGAGTCCGGCAGAAGAGGCTGGCATGCAGGATGGAGACTTGCTGCTGGCGGTCAATGGGCAGCCTTCGGAGTCCATGGAGCATGAGGATATTGTCAGGACAGTGAGGAAGAGTGGCAACCGGGTTAGCCTCACCACCATGCCCATACACGGAAGAGACTTCTACACGCAGGTGTGTAAGTGGACGGAGGTCATGTGCAGTTTGGAAATTAGGAGTCATGCGAGTTCTGGTGTTAAAATATTGAAACTGTAGTCAGTAGGATCCTCTGAGTTTTCCTGACTTGTATTTTTATTGAACCTCATGAGGAAATTCCAGTAAGATGATGACTATGTTAAGATGTTGCTTAGATCAATGCTGACACCAAATACAAGATTGTCTAAGAATTATGTCAACTAAAAATACCGTCCCATTCAAAAACAGTCTATTCTGTTCCCTAACGCAGTTGGGTCTATCTCCCCTGCTATTCCACGAGGACAGTCTGCCAGAAGGGGAGGGGATGAGGAAGACACAGTCCCCTTGCACTGAGATTCAGGATGGGCTGAGTAAAAACGAGCATGGCTCACTTCCTTGTCCAAGACTCTGTGTCCTCGAGAGAGAAGAATCAGGCTTTGGGTTTAATCTGGGCTGTGTTCAACATGAGCCAGGAACTTTCATAGGCCAGGTATTCCTTTGAACATCAACAACATAAAACCCTTATCATCCATCTCTCGCTCATTTATTTGTTGTAATCTCTATTCTTGTTTCCTGACATAAATAGTCAATTTGAAACATCCCCAATCAAAGTTGTGCTAACGAGTAACAGCTATCATCAATCAAAAGTTCCCAATGTTGATCTGCTGTGTTGTTTTCCACATGCATTGCTATAATGAGGAATGGTTTGTATGAGAAATGAGTGGCACGGTTATGGCTACAGTTTTCTTTTGTCCTGCAGGTGGTGGTAAAGGGCTCAGGACATAGGGCTGGGCTGTGGGAAGGGGATGTCGTTGTGGAGGTAAATGGCCAGAATGTAGAGAATGAGTACTTTGAGGACGTCGTGATGCTGATAAAGAAGAGCGAGTCGTCTTTGAAATTACTGGTTGTGGAGAGGTCAGGGTATGAGAGACTCAAACATAATGGGCTTCCAATCACTCCTGGGGTCATACTCCACAGCACTCAGGTGAGGAACACTCACATGCATCCACTCACACACACACACACACACACACACACAGATACAAATATTAATACTACAGATTGAGATAAATAATACTTATTAATCTAATACGTTGCAGGTTTTAGAGAAAACGAATGATGCTTTCTTGTGATGGAATGCTGAGAAGTGACCCAAGTCGTTATGAAGACAACATTAGTCATCTCACCTAACAGAGGATCTGGCACTGGCACAGCATCAACAACAAACAGCTGCAGCCACTCAGTCATGTCCCAATGATAACACAGTGCAGGACGAAATCAGTGAAGCTATTCCCTCTTCTTCTAAATGCAACCTGAAAGAGAAGGACTGAAATAGATGCTTGGCCTGCGCTGTGTCCTAAATGCCATCCTATTCCCTATATAGTGCACTACTTTTGACCAGGGCCCTATGGGGGGGGGTGCCATTGGGGGCACCCTTCGCTCCACATCTCCCAATCTCACATGTCCTCTTTGTCAGGACTAGAGATATGCTATGACCTGCTTCTTGCAATGGAGGATTGGCAGAGTAGATTGCACACTGTTTCAATGATTAATATCTCATGTGTATATGATGGGATAATGAAGTTCAGGTTTATTCTAAGGTGAAATCAGGATAAACAAAATAAAATGGGAAAAACATCAGTCAGGCTCAGTTGAGAATCTATGACCGTTATTGTATGCGATGATTCAAGGAGGTGCACAAAGTTTAAAGATCTATCACTAAGCACACGACGAGCCATACAATTGCACAAAACTAGTTCAATCTGCAGTATATAGCTATGCAAGTATAGACAAAACGATGTCTTGTTGATTTTGATTATTTACATTTTTTTCTGCTTGTACTGTGTTTGATCCTTGTTTGTGTCATCAAACAACACAATATTATAAAACATTCCATTACAAGCTGAATTCTGATAGGTAAAGGTGGAGGGAGATTCAGTGAGTATCTACAGTGCACACACAAGACCTACTTCAGCTTTTGCAGAATTTCATATTAAAGCAAATACTTAACATGGATTCTTTCGACATCTTTACCATTACACCAAGAGAGGTCTTAACCTCTTGACGAGGTCATGCAATCGCTAAGGTCGCACTCATGCATTGAGCGCTATTCAAGCTCACCAGCCTGCCATTTCCTCATCTTCACTATTTCTGCTGCAATGATCTGATGTTTAGTATAGGTTTAGTTCACCCTAGATTTAGTTGAGGCCTACTTTATCAGTCCAGACAAGGATATGCAGAGAGGAAACCTCTTTAGACTGTTGAAATAACCCCCTGGATAGTGCAATAGCTCAGCGTATGCGAACGTGGGCGGGTTTCTTAAGGGAGCATGACAGCAGCAGGAAGCTTGATAGTGAGTTTCCTGAAGTCTCACAAGGAGATGGAAGACATGTCGGAGGACCGGGCGAGGAAGAGGGTGGACGGCGGAGATGAATCGAGACAGAAAGAAGTCCGCAAGGTACAAACCAGAAACCGAAAAATACAGAGTACTCTCTCCTTTGGGTCAAGAACAGGTCATCAGGTGAGGTGAAGGCTTCCGAGAAAATTCCCAAGTTGACTCTAGCACAGGTGGGAGTATGATTAGTGGAGAAAGTGGATCCATGCCTTAAAAAGTAATGAAGAAGGAGTTGGCTTTTGTCAATTAGGTCAAAGTATCCAGAGGTGGACATGTGTTGATTTTTTGTGTGTCTGCTGCTCAGAGGGACAAAAGTGGTGTCCTGCTTTGCTCTCCAGCGCCATCGAAAGGAGTGATGACTGGGGTGGGGCTTGAGTGTTAAGGTGGATCAATTGACGTTGGGGATCCCTGGTGTCTGTGATGCACGTCGTTTGGTGCGACTGAGGAAACCCTGTCAGTCCTGACTTCTGATGCCGAGTGTTTGCCGGATAAAGTCATGCTGCGCTATATAAGTTATCCTGCGAGAGCTTTTGTTCCAAATCCACTATGTTGTTTCAGGTGCCAGGTTTATGGTAATGTTGTAGCAGTATGTAGGAGGGAGATTCCAAGGTGTGAGATATGTGCCGGGGGCCATAGGACAAAAGACTGTGTAGTTTCAGTGTAAAAAGTGGGGTGTTTCAATTGTGGGGATGGCCATGTTGCTAGGGATCAGAAATGCCCTGTGCGAGTGAGACATATTTAATTTTCAAGGGTGAGAGCAGTGCAGAAAGTGTCATATGCTGAGGCAGTGAGGAAAGTAGAGGATGGTGGGCAAAAGGTGAGGGAGCCTGAGAGGATCCCTGTGAGTAGTAGGCCAATACAGAGTGACCCAAACAGTTTGTGCTTTAGTGAGGTTGGCTGCTTGGCATTTATTGCTATGGTCATGAATTGTACTGCACAGATGGAAAGAAGATCCCAGAAGATTGAATTGGTAGTACATTTTGGGAGAAAGTGGATCCTTGCCTTTTGGCAGATTCATTTGTGGTTTTAGGGTGGGGTGGGAAAGGAGTTGGGTGCAGTTGAGTCAGTGAGTTTTGAATTAGAGTCTTTACCCAACAAAGTCATGTTAGGAAATATCAGTTAACCTGTTAGAGCTTTCGTGCCGAACCCACTTTACACCCAGAGAAGTGTTGCTGCTCATTTTGCAGCACTTATAGTGGCCCAACAGCTGTGAGTCTTTGCAGTTAAGTCTCTTAAGAGCTTTCCACACCTTTATTGTGCAACATTTGCCCATTATTCTTTTCAAAATTCTTCACGCTCTGTCAAAGAGGCTTTTTGATCATTCCTAGACAATCATTTTCAGGTCTTGCCATAAGTAGATTTAAGTGAAAATTGTAACTCTGCTACTCAGGATCATTCAATGTCTTCTCGGTAAGCAACTCCCATGTATATTTGGCCTTGTGTTTTAGGTTATTGTCCTGCTGAAGGGTGAATTCATCTCCTGGTGTCTAGTGGAAATGTCACGACTTCCGTCACCAGCGGTCGACGTCACCAGTTTTCTAGCCGCCACCGGTCCACTTTTCATTTCCCATTTGTTTTGTCTTCATTGTACATACCTGGTTTCCATTCCCATAATTATATGTTCCTTATTTAACCCTCTGGTCCCCCCATGGTTTTGTGTGTGTTTGTTCGTTGTAAGTTGGTCTGTATTTGTGAGCTTGATTATTTTCCTTCTTGGAACATTTGTTGTTTTGAGTCAAGTTACGTGAATTACTCATCTCTGTGTCCTGCGCCTGACTCCTCCTTTCCTGATACACCTAGATGCCTTACAGGAAAGTGGATTGAACCAGGTTTTCCTCTAGGTTTATGCCTGTGCTTAGCTCCATTCCGCTTATTTTTTTATCCTGAAAACCTCCCCAGTTCTTAATGATTACAAGGATACCCATAACATGATGCAGCCACCACTATGCTTGAAAATATGGAGACTGGTACTCAGTAATATGTTTAGGGCAAATACAATACAACACATCATATTCAGGACAAGAAGTGAATTGCTTTGCCAATTTTTTTGTCAGTATTAATTTAGTACCTTGTTGCAAACCAGATGCATATTTTGGAATATATCTGTTTTGTATAGGCTTCCTTCTTTTCACTCTGTTGATTAGTTTAGTATTGTGGAGTAACTACAATGTTGTTGATCCATCTTCAGATTTCTCCTATCACAGCCATTCAACTCTGTAACTGTTTTAAAGTCACCATTGGCCTCTTGGTGAAATCCCTGAGTGGTTCCTTTCCTCTCCGGCAACTGTGTTAGGTAGAACGGTATTGGTATTTTATTAGGATCTCCATTAGCTGTTGTGAAAGCAGCAGCTACTCTTCCTGAGATCCGCACAAAACATGAAACATGATATAATCTAGAACATTAATAGACAACAGATCAAGGACAGAACTACATAAATGATCTTTGTAGTGACTTGGTGTATTGAAACACTGTCCAAAGTGTAATTAATAACCTCACCATGCTCAAAGGGATATTCAATGTCTGCTTTATTTTTTACCATTCTACCAATAGGTGCCCTTCTGTTCGAGGC
Source organism: Oncorhynchus keta (assembly GCF_023373465.1). Classification (NCBI taxonomy): domain Eukaryota; kingdom Metazoa; phylum Chordata; class Actinopteri; order Salmoniformes; family Salmonidae; genus Oncorhynchus; species Oncorhynchus keta. The sequence continues at coordinate 5,302,316 of NC_068438.1, read as the reverse complement.
ATTGGAAAACCTCCCTTGTTGAATCTGTGTTGGAAATTCACTGCTCGACTGAGGGAACTTACAGAAAATTGTATGTGTGGGGTGGTCATTCAAAAATAATGTTAAACAATATTATTGCACAGAGTGTGCCCCTACAAATTAATATGCGACTTATTAAGCAAACTTTTACTCCTGAACTTATTTAGGCTTGTTATAACAATCGGACTGCATACTTATTGATTCAAGACATTTCAGCTCTTCATTTTTTATTCATTTGTAAAAATCTATAATGATTATAATAATAATAATAATAATTCCACTTTGACATTATGGGGTATTGTGTGTAGGTCATCAGCTGCAGTACCCCTTGAAAATCAGAATAATAAAAAATATTAATAAAACAAATATATATACAAAATTATAATGTTTTCACAAAAGTAGTGCTCTGGGCCATCACTCGTATTAGTTGACCGATATAGATGCCTGTTGCGGGAGCAAAAAAAAAAATTCTCAGCTCTGCCAAAAAAGGTATTAAATTAAGCAATAATGGTGCTCTCTAATCAGATGCACTTTTAGTTTCCAAATCCAGACTTTACACCCCCAGCAGTGATGCTGCTAATTTTGCGGACATATTTCCTATCGAACAATCAGTGCCTTCATAAAGTATTGACACCCTTTGACATTTTGTTGTGTTACAGCCTGAATTTAAAATTGATCACTGTCCAACACACAATACCCCATTATGTAAAAGTGGAATTATGTTTATTTTTTACATATTAATTAAAAATTAAAAGCTGAAATGTCATCAGTCAATAAGTATTCCATCCCTTTGTTATGGCAAGCCGAAATAAGTTCAGGAGTAAAAATGTGCTTAACAAGTCACATATTGCATGGATTCATTCTCTGTGCAATAAAAGTGTTTAACATGATTTTTGAATGACTACCTCATCTCTGTACTCCACACATACAATTATCTGCAAGGTCCCTCAGTCGAGCAGTGAATTGCAAACACAGATTCAACCACAAAGTCCAGGGAGGTTTTTCAATACCTCGCAAAGAAGGGCACCTACTGATGCAGACATTGAATATCCCTTTGAGCATGGTGAAGTTATTAATTACACTTTGGATGGTGTATCAATAAACCCAGTCACTACAAATATAATTGATGTAGTTCTGTCCATGACTTGTTCTTTAACATCTATTAATGTTATATATTATGTCATGTTTCATGTTTTGTGTGGACCCCAGGAAGAGTAGTTGCTGCTTTCACAACAGCTAATGGAGATCCTAATAAAATACCAATACCGTTTTTCCTAACACAGTTGCCGGAGAAGAAGGAAACCGCTCAGAGATTTCACCAAGAGGCCAATGATGACTTTTAAACAGTTACAGAGTCAACAACATTGTAGTTACTCCACAATACTAAACTAATCGACAGAGTAAAAAGAAGGAAGCCTATACAGAATAAATATATTCCAAAACATGCATCCTGTTTGCAACAAGGTCCTAAAGTAATTCTGAAATAAAATGTGTCAAAGCAATTATGTTTGGGGCAAATCCAATACAACACATTACTGAGTACCACTCTTCATATTTTTAAAGCATAGGGGTGGCTGCATGGTCTTATGGGTAGGCTTGTAATCGTTAAGGACTAAGGAGTTTTTCAGGATAAAAAAAAGAAAACTGAATGGAATTAAGCACAGGCAAAAACATAGAGGAAAATCTGGTTCAGTCTGTTTTCCAGCCTTTCCAACCTGCTCTTAAGGAACCACAAAGTGTGCAAGCCTTTGTTTAATCCCAGTTCTACCAAATATGTTTCTACTTATAAACTGATTAGTAGAATCTGATACAAAAGACAAGTACAAAAGCACAAAAAAATGATTGGATTAAAGTTGATGGGCCACTCTATAAGGGCCACCAAATGAGCAGCAACACTCCTCTGGGAGTTAACTCTGGATTTGGAAACTGTAAGTGTTCATGAGTAGATTGTTACTGTGACACAATTTACAGATAAGTTTGTGTGGTGCAATGAATGATAGGAGTACACACACAAAAAACATTGACCATTTAGGCTTGAACAAATAAATGACATATCTTATAGAAATACTTTATATTATTCTTTGTATGATAACTAGTATATAATATATCGATAGTTGTGCACATTTTCCATCATTTGCGTTCTTATCATGAATTGACAAATTATACAGGACGGGACATTTATTGCGAAGAATTAAAGCGATCCGTGACCCGGACGTACTTAGTTATTCTTGCCTGCTTCACAGCGGTGCGAGAACCAAAGCAGAGGAAAGAAAGCTTTTCTAGCTAATTGACACGTTATCTGCTGTTGTTTCAGGTATGACAATATTCCGATATTTGAATATCTGCTTTTTTTTGTTTGACATCTGTCAAAAGAGTCAAGTTTTGCCCCGTAACTGACAAAGTACAGCGGGCTTAACAACTTACCTGGATCATGTGCAGTCCATCTGCTAGCCTAAAGTTAACTAGCTTGCCAGCTAAATACGGCGACTGCTAGCTAGCGAGCTACTTGAGCGGAACCGGTGATTCACTGACGACTAGCGAGCTACATTATCAGCTTGCTTATTGAGTCATTATGCAATTGATTCGAGTTATCGAAAGAAAAGTGGCTAGCTAGCTATGTGCCCTTCCTTCAAATAACACATCACTTTATTCGTTTGTTGTGATATAGTTACATCACTTGACAGCTCGTCAATTAGCTAGCCAGGTACTAGCTAGCTAGTTTGCAATCTAACCAGCTATGTGACTAACTAGCATGTTACAAGTGTCCAGGCTACCACCACTTGACGTTGACAGACCCTTTCCTACGCATCATCATAATGACGATGATGATAATGTACTTACATTATGCAAAATCAAAGTGTAAAGATGGAAGATGTCCATCTGTTGGCAGTCTGTCGACGCTGCCTTATTTCAGTCAAACAGTAAACATCCGCATTGATTCAGGACTCTGTACTGTAACACATGTGCTCTTCTGCCTTATTTCAGTCAAACAGTAAACCTCGGCATTCAATCAGGACTCTACTGTGACACGTGCTCTACATTTTGAAAAATGTAGGAGCACACAACGATATCTAGGAGCAGAATGAAAAATATTTGAGGTATTACACCAGCAATCAGCAGTTGAAACAATAAGAAAGAATGGTCCCCGCCACAGTTTCCATCAAAGGTTGAGGGATGGGCCTGGAGAAATATAACCACACTCAAATGTATAGACAGAGCTATGGCTGCAAGGACAGACTAGATATCAGCCTTGTAGTTTTAACCATGTTTTGAGGCTATACAGAGGTTGTTTACATTTACTCTGTTTACAGACATTGGAAAAACAAGCTATATTTTGGCTTCAGATGGGGTAAGACAGTTGAACTAAGCTCATGGGGCATTATGTTATACTTTTCAAGAATCAATGGGTTTATATAATACATTTTATATGTTAAAATACAGGGTTTAGGAGCACACATTGTTTTTTAAACAAAACATTTTTAAGATTGAGCCTATATGATTCCTAGCTGCTTTTGAAGCTCATCTCCTAAAGAAGTTCTCCCTTTTTCTTTCTTTCCGTGCCACCACGTTTGCATGCTACTGAGGCTGTGGGCAGAGGGACAGCAAAGAATTCAATACAACACTTATTACCTGGGGGATTTTGTATCTTTTTTTTTCTTGGGGCACTGGTGCTACCAAAATTCCAGGTAGCACAGCAAAATATTTGGCATCTTATGCCCCCAAAAATGGTAGCACTGTGGAGCCCTGTCAATAAGCTAACCAGTCAGTCTGTGGTTCACAAATGAACATTGGGTTTCTGTTATTCCTCTGGCCTGAATGAAAATCCATACCGTCTGGGTTTAGCCTCGAGGTACCAGTCTGTTTGAGTTATCATTCCACTCCTTGGCACTACTTGACACAGAGTAGCATATAAGGAGTGGATCGTTAGCAAACAGGTTTGTGATTTCAGAGTCTGACACACTTGAAACAACTTCTATAGATTTGTTTGAACTCACCTAGTCCAGTGTTCCATACCACAGTGTACCTCTCTGTCCAGGCTGGTGCCAGCACCTGTTGATGGAGTCTATGGTCCAGTGAGATGACTGACCAGGGCAACAACAACCAAAACATCTCCCGCAACCCCTTCGCTGCCCTTTTCAGCTCCCTCGCCGACGCCAAGCAGTTTGCATCGGGCCAGAAACCACCTTTTCACCATGGCGAACCAACATGTGAGTTACCCTCCCAAGGAGGAGTTACAGGGCATGCAGGCTTTTGCTCCAGCCCAGCTCTAGCACACATGACCTGACTAATCGGCTGCATGGCAGGACCTTGATTAGCTGAATTGGTGGTGTTTTAGTGCTGGGTTGGAATGAAGGCCTGCAAACCACATGGCCACTCCTGCTCTAATGGTTCACTGTGTTACTTGTATAGGCTATAGCCTGTCTGTATAACTTAAACATCACTGATATGGTGCAGCACGCTCACTGGCTTGACGTTCGACAATGACCTCATACGGTTTCTTATATTTGCTGGCTTATCTTGTATTGCAGCGGAGGACTCGGAGGGAAGTCAGTCCGAGTCGGAGAACTCAGACAGCATCGAGGACAATGACGACTCGGTGGCCGAGATCAGCCGCTCCTTCCTGTCGCGGCAGGAGCTGTGCGAACAGCTCAACATCAACCACATGATCCAGAGGATCTTCCTCATCACCTTGGACAACAGTGAGTGCAGGAAGTTAGATTGGAGCGTATTAGCGCGTTTACACTGCGTTTCTTCATTTAGGACACCTTTTCCATTGGAGTGGCAGCGTGATGCCACTTGTCCCTTCTAGTTCACTGAATCTTGTTGTCATGTAAACAACACTTAATGTTGCCTGGCTGGGTCTATATGATGTACTGTAGTGGTATGAACTAAAGCAAATCAGTCTGTTTCCCAGGCAACCCTTTGTGTGCCCATACACAAGCGATGGCTTGATTAATCACCCATCAACATCCCCTTGTTTTAATAACCAGGCCCCCATTCCGACTGCCTTCTTTATTTCCCTCTGTTTTCTGTTGATTGATCTGAGGTGCTGTATTGGGGGCATGGTCAATGTGTGACTTACATCTGTCTTCAACTCCTTCTTCGACTCATGGGAATTCAGTACAACCATCCTTCCTGGTGGTCTTTTCTTGACGCTGTCACTGTGTGTACTAGATTAGACAGAGAGTGATTGGCTTGGCATCAGCCAACTGGCTGACTCAGAGGCTGTGTCATCAAGGGGGTCTACAGGTCCCAGATTACCGTCCGCCGCCTCCTCTTTCCCGCTCATCATCCCTCACTGACTGGCATGAAAGTGCCATGATGACGGAGCCCCTGTCTGTCCATTTCTAGTCTACATCTAATCTAATCTGTTCGTGCTCTTTGGTGCTGCTGGACCGCTGGCCTCTTTTAGGATTCCATTTCAGGGCCATCCAGTAAACAGTAAATGACTCACCCCAGCTCAATACTCATAAACTAGATGCTGGAATGAGTCATGAATGACCCTGTTTGCTCTAAGTGAAAAGTAAAACATGAACTATTGTTTGACTTCAGGTGACCCCAGTCTGAGAGGAGGCAATGGGATTCCTCCACGCTGTGTGTTCCTGGTGGAAATGGCCGCTGAGATGGACGGTCAAGACTGGCTGGACATGGACAACATCGAGCAGGTACAATAGGACTGGACATTGGTAATGGTGGTGGCGAACTGTTGGTCAGCTCAGTTGACCTCGATGCCATAAGATCCACATGTACAGTACTGTGTCTTCCCATACCGATTTCCTCACTGGCTTGTGTCAGGGGACTAGGCCTATTAAGTGCATTGTCTACTCTAAGAAGATGGAATAGTGAAAAATGCATAGTGAACAAAGTTCATCAAGACCATATGCTCCACAAGGAGCAGCGATCAGTAAGTAAGTACATGAAGTTCATAGTACAGAATGTTGGCTAAGTTTAAAAAAATATTTGTTATTTTTTATATCAGGGACTCTTCAACAGATTATTGATGCTGGAGCCAGGAAACCACCTCATCTACATGACGTCGTGTAATGCTGTGAATCTCTCTGCCGACCGAGACGCTGGGGACAAGTGCGCCATACCGTTCCTCTACGCCTGCTACCAGAGAGCCAAGGAAGAGGTGGGGGTCACATATCACAGCACTCATTCTCATTCCTAATTTCTTTCTCCACGAATTCCCAGCCATAATTCAGTCAGGAGAAGTGTGCTGTGTAGGACAATCTTAAAAGGCAAACACGGACTGTACAAAACATTAGGAACACCTGCTCTTTCTGTGACTTGCCAGGTGAATCCAGGTGAAATCTGTGATCCCTTATTGATGCCACTTGTTAAATCAACTTCAATCAGTGTAGATGAAGGGGAGACAGGTTAAAGAAAGATTTTTAAGCCTTGAGACAATTGATTGTGTATGCGTGTCATTCAGAGGGTGAATGGTAGTGCCAGGCGCACCGGTTGTGTGTCAAGAACTGCAACGCTGCTGGGGTTTCCCATGTATATCAAGAATGCTCTGTCACCCAAAGGACATCAAACTAACTTGACACAACTATGGGACGCATTGGAGTCAACATGGACCAGCATCCCTGTGGAACGCTTTCGACACCTTGTAGAGTCCATGCCCCGTCAAATTAAGGCTGTTCTGAGGGTGTTCCTAATGTTTTGTACACTGTGTTTAAACTGTGCTGCATGGGACAATGTAAAGCGAAATAGTGTGACATGGTAAATAGTCTTACTGAACATAATGAATGACCTGTCTAAAGGTTAAATCTGCTGTTTATTTCTAGATCATTTCGATCTGCATAAAGGCTAAATAAAGCATGTTTAGTTTGTGCTCCATTGCTGACAATGATGTGACAAATTCTTAACCTCCCTGCTCCCTCCTGACATTACACACCCTCAGGTCACCAAGGTACCGGAGAAGCTGCTGTCGTACGCGGTGCGCTGTAAGAACCTGGCGGTGTCCAACACGCGCACGGTCCTGCTCACCCCCGAGATCTACATCAGCCAGAACGTGTACGAGCAGCTACTGGATTTGCTGCTAGAGGGAGTCGGCGGAGCCCGTGAGTCCATTCAATTATTAAAGCCCCACCCCCTGACTGTCTGAGGATTCCGGTTCTGTTCCATCTCAGTAGCCAAAGAAAGTGGTGTTTGCTGCTCAGGTATCAACTGTTGAGGCCTCCCAAGACAGGATGTGCTGTAACTTAGTCTAGTCTGCACCCGCTGATGAAAGAACTGGTTTAGACTGGTTTGAACTTGTCTATCTGTATTTATTAGTGCATAATAGCCTCACTTTGCAGTGTGTTGTCATATAAGGTCCTGATGATATTATGTGTGGTTTGTGTCAGGAAAAGGGTGGGAAAGATGCCTGTACAATACAGAGAATATACTTTACTGAACTGTGTAGGCTATATATACATGTTATTTTTTTCTGCTATATACCTAAGCCCTTTTTTGAGCCAGGAAAAATCCTGTACACGTTTGGTTCTGTAAAGTACAGCATCTTTTCTGCACTATACAGGGCTATGAAACTGTTTTTATTTTTCTCTATACCTAATCCCCTTTTTGAGCCAAGAAAAACCCTGACATTAAGTGTGCTTTCTGTTGTGCGTCGCAGAGCTGGACGAGGTGGTGGAGTTCGTGGAGGAGGTGATCGCTGGCCTGTTGGCTGACCAGGAGGTGCGCACCTTCAGCGAGGTGATCGGGCCCGTGCTCGATATCCTCCAAGGCCGTGTGAAAGACTTGGATCTCTGCCAGCTGCTGCTTTTCTCCTACCTGGATCTGCTCCTCTACTTCAGCCGCCAAAAAGACATCGCTACGGTCAGGGGCCGTAATGCATCGTCATCATTCCTCTGGACTGTTTTCTACAACCATGATTATTACTTGATTATATTCTATACTATTCATAACAAGATTTATTATTATTTGTACAACAACTGCATTCATATGTCTGAGATGGACAACCTTGATCTCAAAAGTAGTTTACTCTTTGCTAATATAATATACTTCAAATTGTCTTCCTCCAGGTATTGGTGGAGCACATCCAACCCAAAGATCCCAACAATGGGCTTCAGTATCAGAAGACCCTCCTTGGCACTGTGTTGAGTATCTCTTGTCTGCTGAAGACCCCGGGGGTGGTGGAGGGTCATAGCTTCTTCCTCAACCCCTCACGCTCCAGTCCACAAGAAATGAAGGTGCAGGAGTCCAACATACACCAGGTAAGGGCACTAGAGTCTTTGGTCAAAAGTAGTGCACTATATATAGGGAATTGAATGTTATTTGGGACGGACCCCTAACCTTATCGTCTTCTTCTGTATCTCCAAAACCCCACTTAGGCCTACATCTAGCTTACTGCCAATGGTCAGAAACTAGCTTAGTCTAAGCTACACAATGTGTAGAATAGCAGGACATTTGCTTTAAAACTGCAAAAACAATTGTTCACCTTATAGCAAAATGTGTAGAATTGCAGGATATTATAAAATTTTCTCTACCCCATGGCAGAATTTCTAGAATTGCATGTAAATTAGTTTTAAAACAGCAACATTTTCTCTACACCGCATGCCAAAATGTAAAGAATTGCTGAAGATTTTACTTTAACAATGCATAATAATTATGCAATTATCCACTGCCAAGAAGGCAGGCACTAAAATGTTTTGTTCCCCCCCAAAAGGCTAGAGGCACTAATGCCTGATGAGTTTCCCTGAGGTTTTCCTGAACTTTCCAATACCGTCACCATATTTAAAGCTGCAATATGTAACTTTTTGGGGTAGCCAACAAAATTCACATAGAATGATATGTCATTCTCGTAGATATGATATGAATAGATATGTCATTCTCGTTGAAAGCGACTCTAAGAAGCAGTAGATTTGTTCTATGGGCTCTATTTCTATGCGTCCAGTCTTAAATTTCATTTTTGTGTCTTTTGGTTTTGTACACCAGCTGAAAATATAGTATTTTTGGTTATGGAAAATATATTCCGCAGCGGTGTAGATGGTACAATGATTCGCTACACTATACTTGCTTGTTTTGTCACATAAACTGAAATTAGGCGAACTGGTGGAGGGATTTCTGCATAGTGCATCTTTAAGTCGTTTGAAACACATTCAAGTTATTAACCTTATGAACATAGCCCACCAAGCCCAAAAGTTTGAGCACCCCTGTTTTAAATATCGCTTCAATAGGTTTCAGACAATAACAGGGTATCATAGCATTCAGGGGTATTTTTTTCAAATCTGAATTAAACAAGAACTGTCGTGCCGAAATGATCCACTGACAACATAACATGGGGCTTTGTCCAGAGAGTTCACCACAAGATCTATATAAACACACCAGTAGAACAACAAGTGTAGGTTACAGTGTTGTTAAGTGATCACCTCCCGTGCCAGAGTATGTGAGTGGAGCGGAGCGAGGAGCGGAGTGTGCCTAATTTCACTGGAGAACGGCGCGAGATTCCCAAAGGCTGGAGCATCGGCCGTCTTACCCACTCCAATTTCGTTCCAGTAGAGAGAGCTTCAGTAGCACTCACTTCACGAGCTCGGGGCATGCCCGACCCAGCATGCATTTGTAGTCTTATTGGGTGCTGCTATAGCCCCTTGCTTAAGCTACTGTCATGGAGTTTGCTAAATATTTTCATAAAGGAACTGATAAAACACACAGGTGCTAAATCAAGGTGACTTACAAAGATGAGGACGAAGAGCAAGAGAGGGAGTGCAGTAATGTAGTGTCCACAACTAAAGAATCATGATGGTGTACTTACTACGTGCACATGCTAAAATAAAGGAACGAGGTGGGTAGGTAACTAAGTGTGTCATTGTAGCGAAGTATTTATAAAGTAAAAATCTGATCTCTGAAATGTTCTTCTTTGTTCTATTATCTATGCAATAGGCCATAATTTATTTTGGTCAAATAGGCCTAACATATTCCTACTTTCAAGGAGCTTTCTGTTTTTATTGGGTTATTTTGCTTAAAAACCTTTAGGCCTACCTTATTAAGGCTGTGCCTGACAGATCTTGATCGACCGAAAGTCGTCTGTTCTTTCGACCAATTAATTGAGCACATCCTATGTGTTTTAACCAAATCAAATATGTGCATTGAGCTTGTCTAATGCTTTAAGCTTACAGTTTGATGCCTCGAGGGCGCCAGAGATAACTTAACCTGACCCAGCTATTCTCCTCCCGCTCCTGCTGGCTTTGCCAGTAATAGGCTACACAAGGAGTCGGCAACCTTTCTCATGTGGAATGCCAATTTATCTTACAATTTCTACCAATCTGCGTGCCAGGTATGGTTTTCATATGCAAATGTTCATGAAACAGTTGAATGTAATTTATAACGTCTTCATATCTCAAATTCATTGTCATGTGGGTAATCAAAATGATCTCAATCTAAATGAAAATGATGCAAACCTAAAAAGTAACTTCTATAGCCATTGCAATCTATGTAAAAAAAATAACCTACATAAATCCAACAGCCTGCAGGTAGAAAATATCCAGATTAAAAATTAAATATCCTATAAATCACATTGGCTACACATGGCCTGTCTGCAAGGAACCTGAACATTAGGTCCGGCTTAGACTGTGCTAGCGAATACACAGCTGTAGGCTATTTTCACAAGGGATAAGAAGCAATGCTTGACTTGGGCAGGAGCTCACTGGAGCTGAGTACCGGCAACTCAAACCCTGTTAGTCTTACAGAATATTAGCTTCAAAGTATTGTGGAGCTCCTGCACCTAAATTTAAACAGTACACGCACCCAAAATGAGTACCGGAACCGATTTCAGTCCAAGTCGAGCACGGATAAGAAGCCTATTGTATGACGGTTCCAATGGATCAGAGCATTCGATTTTCCTTTTCATGCTTAGTGGTCATTGAAAGGGAGAGAGCAGGAAAGATTTTTCAAATACATTGAGGAACTATTAGAACTCTCGAATGTAAAAACAGACTTTGTGGGAACGCCGTTTGAGGTGAAGAAAACATTACTTTGAGAAGCTCCACAGGTCGTTAGTGGTGGTGCGTTAAGCCAATCAGAAATACTATCAGATCCTTAATGTGCACATTTATATGCTTACATTTGCGTGCAGGCCAGGGAGCCTCGTAAATGGAATTAAATAAACCAAAACTTGTTTCTCACAAGCGTAGCATAGGTTGTGCACTCTGCAAACAATGTGTCCACTCTTACAATAAGAACAGGAAGACTAGAATAATATTGAATGCATTAAAATAAATTACTAACCAAAGTAACACATTGTAGATTAGAGATTATAGGAATTAACGGTAAATGTACAACTGGTGATACAGTGGGTAGAACAAGTATTTGATACACTGCCGATTTTGCAGGTTTTCCTACTTACAAAGCATGTAGAGGTCAAATTGTTATCATAGGTACACTTCAACTGTGAGAGACAGAATCTACATACAGACACCGGTTAGTCAGGCTGATTGAAGTAGTAAGTACATTTAGATATTGTTAAAGTGACTATGCATATATGATAAACAGAGAGTAGCAGCAGCGTGAAAGCGGGTTGGGGGAACACACATTGCAAATAGTCCGGGTAGCCATTTGATTACCTGTTCAGGAGTCTTATGGCTTGGGGGTAAAAACTGTTGAGAAGCCTTTTTGTTCTAGACTTGGCACTCCGGTACCGCTTGCCATGCAGTAGTGGAGAGAACAGTCTATGACTGGGGTGGCTGGGGTCTTTGACAATTTTTAGGGCCTTCCTCTGACACCGCCTGGTGTAGAGGTCCTGGATGGCATGCAGCTTAGCCCCAGTGATGTAATGGACCGTACGCACTACCCTCTGTAGTGCCTTGCGATCAGAGGCAGAGCAATTGCCGTACCAGGCAGTGATGCAACCAGTTAGGATGCTCTCGATGTTGCAGCTATAGAAACTTTTGAGGATCTCGGGACCCATGCCAAATCATTTTAGTTTCCTGAGGGGGAATAGGCTTTGTCGTGCACTCTTCACGACTGTCTTGGTGTGCTTAGACCATGTTAGGTTGTTGGTGATGTGGACACCAAGGAACTTGAAGTTCTCAACCTGCTCCACTACAGCCCCTACGATGAGAATGGGGGCATGCTCGGTCCTCCTTTTCCTGTAGTCTACAATCATCTCCTTAGTCTTGGTTACGTTGCGGGATAGGTTGTTGTTCTGGCACCACCCAGCCAGGTCTCTGACCTCCCACCCTATAGGATGTCTCGTCGTTGTCGGTGATCAGGCCTACCACTGTTGTATCGTCTGCAAACTTAATGATGGTGTTAGACTCGTGCCTGGCCATGCAGTCGTGGGTGAACATAGAGTACAAGAGGGGACTGAGCATGCACCCCTGGGGAGCTCCAGTGTTGAGGATCAGCGTGGCATATGTGTTGCTACCTACCCTCAACACCTGGAGGCGGCCCGTCAGGAAGTCCAGGACCCAGTTGCAGAGGGAGGTGTTTAGTCCCAGGATCCTTAGCTTAGTGATGAGCTTTGAGGGTACTATGGTGTTGAACGCTGAGCTGTAGTCAATTAATAGCATTCTCACATAAGTTTTCCTTTTGTCCAGGTGGGAAAGGGCAGTGTGGAGTGCAATAGAGATTGCATCATCTGTGGATCTGTTTGGGTGGTATGCAAAATGTCAGTGAAGACACCTGCCAGTTGGTAACCAAAAAAGTTCTAAAAAGTTCTAAATAAATCAGACAGTGTCACCAGCAATGCACCATCACACCACCACCTCCAAGCTTCACGGGGTGAACCACACATACAGAGATAATCTGTTCACTTACTCTGCGTCTCACAAAGACATGGTTGTTGCAACCAAACATCTCGAATTTGGACTCATCGGACCAAAGCACAGATTTCCAACGGTCTGATGTCCATTGCTCGTGTTTCTTTGCCCAAGCTAGTTTCTTATTATTATTGGTATCCTTTAGTGGTGGTTTCTTTACAGCACCTCGACCATGAAGGCCTGATTCACACAGTCTCCTCTGAACAGTTGATGTTGAGATGTGTCTGTAACTTGAACTCCGTGAAGCATTTATTTGGGCTGCAATTTCTGAGGCTATTAACTCTAATGAAATTTTACTCTGCCACAGAGGTAACTGAGTCTTCCTTTCCTGTGGCGGTCCTCATGAGACAGTTTTATTATAGAGCTTAATGGTTTTTGCGACTGCACAATTTTACAGATTGACTGACCTTCATGTCTTAAAGTAATGATGGACTGTCCTTTCTCTTTGCTTATTTGAGCTGTTCTTGCCATAATATGGACTTGGTCTTTTACCAAATAGGGCCATCTTCTGTATTACCCCCCCCCCTTCCTTGTCACAACACAACTGATTGGCTGAAACGCGTTAAGAAGGAAAGAAATTCCACAAATGAACTTTTTAACAAGGCACACCTAGAAAATAGTCCAAATAAAGAGAAACCCTTGAATGAGTAGGTGTGTACAAACTTTTGACTGGCACTGTGTGTATCGAAGGCATTTTTGTTGTTGTTTAATTTGTATTTAATTATAAGTAAGTCACAGCCTATATATGCAATTTATAGACTTATGGTTTAATACGACAAAATGTTTTTTAACGGCTGAGTGCTTTATGTCCCAATCAGCATTTGTGTCGCACTCGCAAGTGCTTCACAATTTATTTCTTTGTAGGCTGTAGCCTTGAAATAATATAGGGATTTTAATAAATGTAGCGAATCCGGATCAGCAGTTTTCTTTCTGTGAGCTCAGAGACGTTTTTAGCGGAGCGGTTGGAAAAGACTTGGAGTACCGGCGAGTGACGAGCCGGATTTCAGACCGCTCAACTCCGCTCACATACTCTGCTCCCGTCTACTGATTGACATATCCTGTCCTCCTTTCGTCCCAGTTCATGGGCCAGTTCCATGACAAGCTGCACCAGCTCCTGAAGAACCTGCTGCAGCAGTCGGGTGAGACGCGTCACCTGCTGCTCTCCTGGCTGGGCGGCTGCCTGCAGGCCAACGCTGGGCGCACCAAGATCTGGGCCAACCAGATGCCCGACATCTTCTTCCAGATGTATGCCTCAGACGCCTTCTTCCTCAACCTGGGCGCCGCGCTGCTCAAGCTGTGCCAGCCCTTCTGCCGGCCGCGCTCGCCCAAGCTGCTCACCTTCAACCCCACCTACTGCGCCCTCAAGGAGCTCAGCGAGGAGGAGCGGCGCAACCGCAACGTGCATGCCAGAGGTCTGTGTGTGTGCACGTTTGTATGTGCCCTCTTGCATATGCGTGCACGTGGGTATGGATAATTGGATCTCCTTTTTACATAGCTGATTCTCTATTTTATGTTAGTGAATATGAACTTGTCCTCATTTTCTCATTGATCATTAGGTCTGGACAAAGAGACGTGTCTCGTCCCACTTCCCCCCCAGCAGTCGGTGGAGTACGCCCAGTCGTACAGCCTCCTCACTGAGAACCTCATCCTCACCCAGATGACCCTTCACCTGGGCTTCCACAGGTAACTAACTGGCAACGTTACAGAGCATTTAGATATAATTAAAATGATAGGCTCGATATGATTGTAGAATAGGGATTCATGTCCGGTCTATTCGGTACATTTCTATCTGCAAATTTGTGAACATATCGCCTCACTGAATACACCCCAGACCTAGCAATGCTGTATCCATATGATGAACATTAGTATATTACTTGGTTTTGGGTTTGTGCATGAAGACAGTTCTATTTACCATGTTAGTACACAATGCATTTGGTGCTGTTTGTCTGACCTAGATTAAGCCTTGTTCCTTGACACACAAAAAACCTCTCAGTGGTGGTTCTCCATTTAGCATGGGTTTAAGTCCAGGAGAAGGCTCGATCTGGCCCTTGGACTAGACTTGTGATAACATCTCAGTGTTCTCCTTCATAACAGCTGAGCAATATGTACTGTATCTAACGTTGTGAACTGGACCTTGACAAATTTCAATTGTTCCCTGTGACATATGGTTAAGAAAGTTGTATTGTGTCTTCTTGCTTCTCCCTAGACTCCACGAGCAGATGGTGAAGATGAACCAGTCGCTCCACCGGCTGCAGGGTACGTGGCGGGAGGCCCAGCTCACGGGCGGCCCGGCGGCGGAGCAGCTCCGCGAGCAGTTCGAGCGCCTCATGACGGTCTACCTGTCGACCAAGGCAGCAGCCACCCAGCCGGGCATGCTGCAGTGCTGCCTCAACCTGCAGGCGTCCAGCGCCACACTCCTGGTTCAACTGGGCCTCAGCAACCAGGGGCCCGAGCACGCCCAGCTCTCCTTCCCCCTGCCGCCGCTACACAACAGCCTGCTCTGTCACATGCCAGGTAGTTACCCCTCTCTACCGCTTCGTCATTTTGACTTTTTTTTTTTTTTGCGACTTAGTCAGAGTATTTAACTAAGGTAGGAAAGACAACCAAGTATCACAGTCATTGCAGGTGAAGCTTTCCGTCAACCTGGCTTGTTTACTTACTTCCTTAGACCAATCGCCCCATGAGCAGAAAAGGCCATCAACAACTCCAACTTTCCTTTCAGTGTTGCGCCATCAACCTTGACATCACGTTTTCAGTCATTTGACAGATGCTCTTATGCTGACCTGCAGTCAGTGCGTACAATGGAGGTGCTAAATCAGTGGTTTTCAACCAGGTGTGCTGTAAATGGCTTCCTAATCTTGATCATTGTGTTGGAACACTCACTTATAAACATGACCTGTGTGAGTGGGAGCACCAGTGCCGCTCAGATAATACATTGAATGGCACATGGTTTTATCTGTATCCGTTGTTTCAAGTCCAGTTCGCTCAGGCTGTTACATTCGTATCTTTTTTGAGGGTCCGGCATCACCAGCAAAGTCATTTTGTATCATTTAACTTCGCCTGTGAGAACCATTACCACAGGCAAGTCTTAGCTGTACCACAGCCTCTGCCATAGAAACAAACGGAACGTGGCTTTGTGGCTGTGGTTGCACCTTTACAATGCAGAAAACCGCTCGTCTCGAGCTCAAACCTTTCAAAACTTCAAGACCTACAGTATTTTTTTTTTCCCCCCTGTGCAGATTGCGGGACCCTCTTAAAGGGGTACACACAAATGAGTCATCATGAGTAAGGTACTATAAAAAAAAACAGTTCAAATAATCCCCATTTAATCTATAAAAGAATGTTTGTCACGGAAAATAGATGATTAAAGATCAGATAAGATGGGGGTCGTTACCACTAAATTAATTAATAGGGCCATTTTAGGTGTGGCACAAAATTGTTTTATCCCATCAAAATGTGCCACGGTTCATTAAAGGTTGGGAACCACTGTGCTAAATAACAGCAAAAAGAATAATAATTTGCCCAATGACAGGGCTATAGAAGAGTTGTGAGAGAATAACACAAGTAGAGAGCAGAGGAGGCTGGCGGGAGTAACTATAGGAGGACGGGCTCATTGTTATTGCTGGAATGGAATTAATGGAAACACCAAACACACGGAAACAACGTGTTTGACTCCATTCCAGCCATTTTAAAAAGAGCCCGTCCTCATGTAGCCCCTCCCACCAGCCGCCTCTGGGAGAGAGTTTATTACGACTACTAAGAGGGGTTGGTTATCAAAAGGATTCTTGTACGTCTGCAGAGTTCTTTGCGGAGAACTTGGGAGATTTCTTTGTCTTCCTCCGCCGCTTCGCCGACGAGGTCCTGGAGTCTTCTGCCGACAGCTTGGAGCAGGTCCTCAACTTCATCACTGTGTTCATGGGAAACGTGGAGAGGTAGGGGGAAGAGAGGGGGAGGCATTGAGTTCACCCGTGCGCACACACAGTACCAGGCCAAATGTTTGTGCATAATATTCATGTATCCTGGTACATACGCTACTTTTCAAAACTTTGGGGTCATTTATACATTTCCTTGTTTTTTTTTGTTGAAAGTAAAGCTCATTTTTGGTCCGTTTAAAATAACATTAAATTGATCAGAAATATAGTGTAGACATTGTTAATGTTGTAAATGATTATTGTAGATGGAAACGGCAGATTTTTTAATGGAATATCTACATAGGCGTACAGAGGCCCATTATCTGCAACCATCACTCCTGTGTTCCAATGGCACGTTGTGTTAGCTAATCCAAGTTTATAATTTTAAAAGGCTGACTGATCATTAGAAAATCCTTTTGCAATTATGTTAGCACAGCTGAAAACTGTTGTTCTGATTAAAGAAGCAATAAAACTGTCCATCTTTAGACTAGTTGAGTGTCTGGAGCATCAGCATTTGTGGGTTCGATTACAGGTTCAAAATGGCCAGAAACAAAACTTTTTTCTGGAACTCGTCAGTCTGTTCTTGTTCTGAGAAATGAAGGCTATTCCATGCAAGAAATTGCTAAGAAACTGAAGAACTCGTACAACACTGTGTACTACTCCTTTCACAGAACAGCGCAAACTGGCTCTAACCAGAATAGAAAGAGTGGGTGGCCCCGGTGCACAACTGAGCAAGAGGACAAGTACATTAGAGTGTCTAGTTTGAGAAACAGATGCCTCACAAGTCCTCAACTGGCAGCTTCATTAAATAGTACCCGCAAAACACCAGTCTAAATGTCAACAGTGAAGTGGCGACTCCGGGATGCTGGCCTTCTAGGCAGAGTTGCAAAGAAAAAGCCACATAATATATAATATAATAATATATGCCATTTAGCAGACGCTTTTATCCAAAGCGACTTACAGTCATGTGTGCATACATTCTACGTATGGGTGGTCCCGGGAATCGAACCCACTACCCTGGCGTTACAAGCGCCATGCTCTACCAACTGAGCTACAGAAGGACCACATCTCAGACTGGCCAATAAAAATAAAATGTTAAGATGGGCAAAAGAACAGACCCTGGACAGAGGAAGATTGGAAAAAGGGTTATGGACAGACAAATCTAAGTTTGAGGTGTACGAATCACAAAGAAGAACATTTATGAGATGAGATGAAATGAAAAGATGCTAGAGCAGTGCTTGACGCCATCTGTCAAGCATGGTGGAGGCTATTTGATGGTCTGGGCTGCTTTGGTGGTGGTAAAGTGGGAGATTTGTACAGGGTAAAAAGGGATCTTGAAGGAAAGCTATCACTCCATTTTGCAACGCCATGCCATACCCTGTGGACGGCGCTTAATTGGAGCCAATTTCCACATACAACAGGACAATGACCCAAAGCACAGCTCCAAACTATGCATTAATTATTTAGGGAAGACGCAGCTGGTATTCTGTCTATAATGGAGTGGCCAGCACAGTAACATCTCAACCCTATTGAGCTGTTGTGGGAGCAGCTTGACCGTATAGTACGTAAGAAGCCAATCCAACTTGTGGGAGGTGCTTCAGGAAGCATGGGCTGAAACCTCTTCAGATTACCTCAACAAATTGACAACTAGAATGCCAAAGGTCTGCAAGACTGTAATTGCTGCAAATGGAGGATTCTTTGACGAAAGCAATGTTTGAAGGACAATATTATTATTTCAATAAAAAATTATTATTTATAACCTTGTCAACATCTTGACTATATTTCATATTCATTTTGCAAGGACATTTCTAAGTGACCCAAAACATTTGAACGGTAGTAAACAGTCCTCAGGGTATTGTACATCTCAATTGTGGATCGCCATTGGCTGTTATAACAGTCACTCTTCTGGATGTGATATTCCTAAGGGGTAAATGCGTCTACCATTCGGACTCATCGATGTTCCTAATTGTGTTACTCTTTACCCATGTACCCAGGATGAAGAACCCTCATTTGCGGGCGAAGCTGGCAGAGGTGCTGGAGGCGGTGATGCCCCACATGGAACCGGCGACGGCTGGCACAGCCCAGCCAATCATGTTCCAGCGTCAAAGGGTCTTCTGCTCCTACCCCCATGCACCTCACCTGGCTGAGGCACTCATTGCTGTGTTTGTGGACATTGAGTTCACTGGTGGGTTTAGTGTGTGTGTGTCTTGTGTGCGTTAGAATTAAAACCTTTGTAATGAAGCTCAAGTGCATGCATGTGACTTGTATGTTATTGACTTTTCTCCTCAGGTGACCCTCACCAGTTTGAACAGAAGTTCAACTACAGGAGACCTATGTATCCCATCCTCAAGTTCATGTGGGGGAAGGAGAGCTACAGAGAGAGCATTAAGGCAAGCTCGTTTCCCGTTTTTTCACAGTTATTTAGATGGTACCACATTTAGAGTAGTCCTTATTGAAGACCGCAGAAAACACATGGCTATTGCTTTTCAGTTCTGCACCATAAATGCCCCACAATTCTTATGTGGAGTGTTGTTCACTTCAGAGTCTTGCTGTTTATGCATCCGAGAACCTCGAGGCCATGAATCCTCCACTCTTCCTGCGGTATCTGAATCTCCTGATGAACGACGCCATCTTCCTACTCGACGAAGCTATACAGGTGAGAAACTGTCAGCGTTTCTTGCTCGTTTTAGGAAAAGGGCATTCCTAGCGTTGACTTGTGTTGACTTATATCCGTCTCAGTAGTGGCTGATGACACTTTAAATCGGCGGACGGGCTCATTGTAATGCCTGGAATGGAATCAACGAATGGTACTAAGCACACGGTTTCTGTACGTTTTATACCATTCCATTCCGACCATTACTACGAATCGTCCTCACCTCACCAGCCTCTACTGATCTATCTTTTTATTCATTTTTTGGGGGACCTAAAAGACTGTAAAAACATCTGCAAATCAGCTCCAATTGGTTTTCATTTTGGAAATCTGTTCCAAAGTATTCTCACACACAATAGAGAGTTAATGTATATGTGATTGTGTACAAATGTAAGCAAGGTTTGAAATGATTATGTTTAAATAAAATATGTCTGTTTGGGCTTCTTGCAGTCAATTTGCAGTCTACAAATGATTTATTATTATGACCATCCGCTGAAGAAGAAATTGGCCCTCAGCTGAATCTAGTTGTGTATTCCCTGGTTTATCCGAAGATCCTACGTTTTAAACTCGGTCCGATTTTCTCACTACTTCCCTCTGATCTGGTCCTTTTCTGTGGTAGTACCTGAGCAAGATTAAGCTTCTGCAACTGGAGAAGGACCATGGCGAGTGGGAGGGCCTAGCTCCTGATGCCCTCAGGGAGAAGGAGTCCAGTTTGCATATGTTGGGACAGCTGGCACGCTTCCATAACATCATGTCCAACGAGACCATCGGCACACTGGCTTTCCTCACATCGGGTTAGTTGGAGAGGGAGGATGAATGGAAAACAATGAGTGGATAATGTCTTGGACATGCGTCTCGACCTAGAGCTACACAAACTATGGGTGTTTGTGTATTTAAAAAAAACATAATTTTTTAGACATCATTGTCCAATTCATTGAGCAGAATTAAGAGTTTGCCCTGTTTAAGGTAAATGGCAATACTTTATATTTGATGGCACTGTGTTGTACACTGAGGATACAAAACATTAGGAACACCTTTCTCATATTGAGTTACACCCCCTTTTGCCCTCAGAACAGCCTCAATTTGTCAGGGCATGGACTCTACAAGGTGTCTAACGCGTTCCACAGGGATGCTGGCCCATGTTGACTCCAATTCTTCCCACAGTTGTGTCAAGTTGGTTTGATGTCCTTTGGGTGGTGGACCATTGTTGATACACATGGAAAATTGTTGAGCGTGAAAAACCCAGCAGAGTTGCAGTTCTTTTAAATTTATTTATATTTTTTACCCCTTTTTTCTCCCCAATTTCGTGGTTTCCAATTGTCTCATCGCTGCAACTCCCGTACGGACTCGGGAGAGGCGAAGGTCAAGAGCCTTCGTTTTATGAAAAGGACATTACTATCATTGACTTATGTTATATCCATCTCAGCTGATGACACTTTAAACCGGCTCATTGTAATGCCTGGAAGGGAATCAACGAATGGTATTAAGCACATGGTTTCTATACGTTTTATGCCATTCCATTCCGACCATTACGATGAGTCGTCCTCACCTCACCAACCTCTACTACATGTGTCCTCCGAAACACAACCCAACCAAGCTGCACTGCTTCTTGACACAATGTCCATCCAACCCGGAAGCCAGCCGCACCAATGTGTCGGAGGAAACACTGGTCAGCGTGCACTGCGCCCGGCCCGCCACAGGAGTGGCTAGTGCGCGATGAGACAAGGATTTCCCTGCCGGCCAAACCCTCCCTAACCCAGATGATGCTGGGCGAATTGTGCGCCGTCCCATGGGCCTTCCGGTCGCAGCCCGCTGGAACCCAGAATCTCTGGTGGCTCGAACCCAGAATCTCTGGTGGCACAGCTAGCACTGCGATGCAGTGCCTTAGACCACTGCGCCACCTGGGAGGCTCAGCGTTGCAGTTCTTGACACTCAAATTGGTGTGTCTGGCACCTACTACCATACCCCGTTCAAAGGCATTTAAATATTTTGTCTTGCCCATTCACCCTCTGAATGGCACACATTCACAATCCTTGTCTCAAGGGTTAAAAATACTTATTTAACCGATCTCCTCCCCTTCTTCTACACTAATTGAAGTGGATTTAACAAGTGGCATCAATAAGGGATCATAGCTTTCACCTGGATTCACCTGGTCGATCTGTCATGGAAAGAGCAGGTGTTTTGTACACTCTGTTTATATGAATATATTGAAACTCCTACTCGCTTCTCCCTCTCCATGATATCCCAGAGATCAAGTGTATTTTTGTGCACCCTTTCATGGCCGAGAGGATCATCTCCATGCTCAACCACTTCCTGCAGCACCTGGTTGGCCCCAAGATGGGCGCCCTGAAGGTAAAAGACTTCAGCGAGTTTGACTTCAAGCCTCAACAACTGGTCTCCGATATCTGCACCATCTACCTTAACCTGGGGTATGTTTAAAAAAGGCAGTATTTCAAGGCTAATACAAGGCCCAGAAGTTGTTTTGGGTTGAAATTCCCTTGCTTTTTCCATCTGTACTTCTTCAGCCGATCAAATATTTTGAGCGTTTGCCTGGAGTGCCAGGTGGGTGGTGTTTGCATGTTTTGGATGGTTCAATTGTGCCAGGCAAGCATAGCTAAATTAGTTCCACCTTTTTTTTTTAAAGTACAATTTGAATCCATGTGTGGCATATAAGGTGGCTATTTGGTTTCTAGTGACTCTAACAATGTCTGTTTTCTCTTCGGCAGTGATGAAGAGAATTTCTGTGCCACTGTCCCAAAAGACGGGCGCTCCTACTCTCCCACGCTCTTCTCTCAGACTGTCCGAGTCCTGAAGAAGATCAACAAGCCCGGAGAAGTTATTGTTGGTTTCGGTCTCCTTGCTGACAAAATAAAGGTTAGATCTGTATAAAATCACCTTACACTGTACCACTATGCCCTCTCCATACCATAACCCTAAATGAATAACTTCTGCCTGTCTCCTGTCTTAGTCTCATGCAGACCGACAGCTGCAGGATGAGGAAACGTACGCGGACGCCCCAGACGACTTCCTGGACCCCATTATGTCCACACTGATGCTCGACCCTGTACTGCTCCCCTCCTCCAATGTCACGGTTGATCGCTCGACCATAGCACGGCATTTACTCAGGTGAGTGATCCCTTAGGAGTAGCATGTCTACGTGCTGCTGGTTTATTCCAGGGACTGCATGCATCAAGCATCTCAGAATAGGAGTGCTGATTTAGGATCAGGTCCCCCCCCTGTCCGTGTAGTCTTATTCATTGTTATCTAAAAGGCAAAACTGGTCCTAAATCAGCAGTCTTACTTTGAGCGGCTTGAAACATACGGCCCGAGATCACGTTTTTTTTGTACGATATTGAGTATCAATTTTAATTTCCCTACAGTGATCAGACAGACCCGTTCAACCGCAGTCCACTCACAATGGATCAGATCCGGCCCAACGAGGAGCTGAAGCAACAGATCTTACAGTGGCTGGCCCAGCATAAGCAGGAGCGGCTGCAGATGGGCCCTAGTGGCTAGCCCTGGGATCTTCTCAAACAAACTATGATTGTACCATACCTTCCCTCACCTCCTTACCGGCAGTAGTATGCTCCACTATGACTCATCCATGTGTGCTTGCCTTCAAGCTTCGGACTTCAAACCACGTGAGACTTTGGTTTCTCCCTCTCATGCAGCGCACATCACTCAAATACCCTCACTGGTCAATGGAAGAACCCATGTCTCAAAAACTGTCAAGAGAGCAGGTAGTGGTGCAATTGAAAACCGAGTTACACTGCTACATTCATGTGCCCTATGGTGGTTTTAGAATGTTGCCCCCTGCTTCAGAGAATATGCTGTTTACCATTAGTGGTTGCAGTCTGGTCAGAACCACTGGTCTAACTGGACAATAGTCGTTTAGGAATTCCTAAATTAATATCAGCTCTGCCAAATGTTTTTTATATTTTGAAAGTAGGCAAAGTATACTGAACAAGAAAATGTCATGTGTCTTATTAATTGCCCCGTGTCTCTATCGTAACCCTAAGGTCAATATGCACTACGAACCTAAACAACATTATCTAACGTTATTTAGCATTTACAATTGAAATAATGTCTTATGCAAGCATATAATACCCATGTAATAAAATGTGGGCTAACCAATCTTAATTTAAAGAATCGGTGCCTAAAACCACCAGCTTTGCTTTAATTTCATCGACCAGACATTTTTCAAGTTATTATATTGTCTTTGTTGCATTTATGGTATCAAATGCGCTGTCAACGGATATGTCTTAAATCCTACACAAGAGATGGTATAGACAATGTAGGAGTTTGCTATTGTCACTTGCTATTGGTTATTTACAAAGCAGTTTGTAACTTGTGCCAGTTGCTCTTGTTTGGAATTTGAGACTTAATGCAATGTAAAGTGTGATTTGCCGAAGAAATTAGTAGAACACGTGTGAGAGAATGCCCAATTGATAGCATGCATTTGTATGTGGTGTATCTACTAACTTGATGATTACCAGAGTGAAATTATAATGCAATATTTTAACTGTCAATGTATTTTGAATGTACAGTATGACTAATAAATAAAGCTTTGATGTGTTACAGTATCAATCTTTTGCATTACTTCTTCCAGTAGCCTAATAACAGACAATAACTTTATTTCCAATACTCATGCATTAAGTACTAAAGTTAACATAATTAACATAATGCTAATTGTATGGTGTATTAGGAACTGAACAAAGTTTTTACCAACCAACACTATCCAATTACGCTGAACAGAAATATAAACACAACATGCAAAGTGTTCGTCCCATGTTTTAATGAGCACAAATTTGTGTACATCCCTGTTAGTGAGCATTTCTCCTTTTGAATGTTCAATTCTCTGCCTCCAACGTAGTTTTAGAGAATTTGGCAGTATGTCCAACCGGCCTCACAGCCGCAGACCACGAGTAACCGCGCCAGCCCAGGACCTCCACATCCGGCTTCTTCACCTGGGGAATGGTCTGAGACCAGATACCCGGACAGCTGATGAAACTGTGGGTTTGCACAACCGAAGAATTTCTGCACAAACTGTCAGAAACCATCTCAGGGATGCTCATCTGCGTGCTTGTCGTCCTCTCCAGGGTCTTGACCTGACTGCAGTTTGGCATCGTAACTGACTTCAGTAGGCTCACCTTTGATGGCCACTGGCACGCTGGAGAAGCGTGCTCTTCGCGGATTAATCCCAGTTTCAACTGTGCTGAGCATACGAGTGGGTTTGCTGATAACAAACGTTGTGAACAGAGTGCCCCATGGTGGCGGTGAGGTAATGGTATGGAATGGCGTAAACTATGGACGATTAACACAATTGCATTTTATCAATGACAATTTGAATGCACAGAGATACCGTGAGGAGATTCTGAGGCTCACCGGTGTGCCATTAATTCGCCGCCATCACGTTTAGTGCACTGCCCCATTTCACAAGGATCTGTACACAATTCCTGGAAGCTGAAAATGCCCCAGTTCTTCCATGGCCTGCATATACTCACCAGACATGTCACCCATTGAGCATCAAATTTATTTATATAGCCCTTCGTACATCAGCTGATATCTCAAAGTGCTGTACAGAAACCCAGCTTAAAACCCCAAACAGCAAGCAATGCAGGTGTAGAAGCACGGTGGCTAGGAAAAACTCCCTAGAAAGGCCAAAACCTAGGAAGAAACCTAGAGAGGAACCAGGATATGTGGGGTGGCCAGTCCTCTTCTGACTGTGCCGGGTGGAGATTATAACAGAACATGGCCAAAATGTTCAAATGATCATAAATGACCAGCATGGTCGAATAATAATAAGGCAGAACAGTTGAAACTGGAGCAGCAGCACGGTCAGGTGGACTGGGGACAGCAAGGAGTCATCACGTCAGGTAGTCCTGGGGCATGGTTCTAGGGCTCAGGTCCTCCGAGAGAGAGAAAGAAAGAGAGAATTAGAGAGAGCATATGTGGGGTGGCCAGTCCTCTTCTGGCTGTGCCGGGTGGAGATTATAACAGAACATGGCCAAGATGTTCAAATGTTCATAAATGACCAGCATGGTCGAATAATAATAAGGCAGAACAGTTGAAACTGGGGCAGCAGCACGGCCAGGTGGACTGGGGACAGCAAGGAGTCATCATGTCAGGTAGTCCTGGGGCATGGTCCTAGGGCTCAGGTCCTCTGAGAGAGAGAAAGAAAGAGAGAAGGAGAGAATTAGAGAACGCACACTTAGATTCACACAGGACACCGAATAGGACAGGAGAAGTACTCCAGATATAACAAACTGACCCTAGCCCCCCGACACATAAACTACTGCAGCATAAATACTGGAGGCTGAGACAGGAGGGGTCAGGAGACACTGTGGATGTTTGGGATAATCTGAATCGACGTGTACGACAGCGTGTTCCAGTTCCCGTCAATATCCAGCAGCATCGGACAGCCATTGAAGAGGAGTGGGACAACATTAAACAGGCCACAATCAATCAGCTTGATCAATTCTATGCAAATTAGATTTGTCACGCTGCATGAGGCAAATGGTGGTCACACCAGATTGTGACTGGTTTACTGATCCATGCCCCTTCCTTTTATTCAAGTACAGTGCCTTTGGAAAGTATTCAGACCCCTTGCCTTCAGACCCTCGCCTATGAGACTTGAAATTGAGCTCAGGTGCATCCTGTTTCTATTGATGCTCCTTGAGATGTTTCTACAACTTGATTGGAGTCCACCTGCGATAAAGTCAATTGATTAGTCATTATTTGGAAAGGCACATACCTGTCTATACAAGGTCCCACAATTGACAGTGCATGTCAGAGCAAAAACCAAGACATGGTTTCGAAGGAATAGTCCGTAGCGCTCTGAGACAGGATTTTGTCGAGGCACAGATCTGGGGAAGGGTAACAAAATATTTCTGCAGCATTGAAGGTCCCCAAGAACACAGTGGCCTCCATCATTCTTAAAAGAAGTTTGGAATCACCAAGACTCTTCCCAGAGCTGGCCGCCCAGCCAAACTGAGCAATCGGGGAGAAGGGCCTTGGTCAGGGAGGTGACCAAGAACCCTATGGTCACTCTGACAGAGCTCCAGAGTTCCCCTGTGGAGATGGGAGAACCTTCCAGAAGGACAAACATCTCTGCAGCAGGAAGCCATTCCTCAGTAAAAGGCACATGACAGCCCGCTTGGAGTTTTCCAAAAGGCACCTAAAGACTCTCAGACCATGACAAACAAGATTCTCTGGTCTGATGTAACCAAAATGTAACTCTTTGGCCTGAATGCCAAGCGTCACGTCTGGAGGAAACCTGGCATCATCCCTATGGTGAAGCATGGTGGTGGCAGCATCATGCTGTGGGAATGTTTTTCAGGGACTGGGAGACTAGAGAGGATCGAGGCAAAGATGAACGGAGCAAAGTACTGAGAGATCCTTAATGAAAACGTGCTCCAGAGCGCTCAGGACCTCAGACTGGGGCGAAGGTTCACCTTACAACAGGATAATGACCCTAAGCACACAGCAAAGACAATGCAGGAGTGGCTTTGGGACAGGTCTCTGAATGTCCTTGATTTGCCCAGCCAGAGCCCGGACTTGAACCCAATCGAACAGCTCTGGAGAGACCTGAAAATAGATGTGCAGCAACGCTCCCAATCTAAACTGACAGAGCTTCAGAGGATCTGCAGAGAAGAATGGGAGAAACTCCCCAAATACAGGTGTGCCAAGCTTGTAGCGTCATACCGAAGAAGACTCGATGCTGTAATCACTGCCAAAGGTGCTTCAACAAAGTACTGAGTAAAGAGTCTGAATATTTATGTAGATGTGATTATTTTTTATAAATCAGCACACACTGAGGAGACTGAAAAGATTTGGCATGGGTCCTCAGATTCTCAAAATGTTTTACAGCTGCACCATCGAGAGCATGTTGGTTGCATCACTGCCTGGTATGGCAAATGCTCGGCCTCCAGAGGGTAGTGCATACAGCCCAGTACATCACTGGGGCCAAGCTTCCTGCCACCCAGGACCTCTATACCAGGCTGTGTCAGAGGAAGGTCCTAAAGACTCCAGCCACCCTAGTCATAGACTGTCCTCTCTGCTACCGCACGGCAAGCGGTACCAGAGTGCCAAGTCTAGGTCCAAGAGGGTCCTAAATAGCTTCTACCCCCAAGCCATAAGACTCCTGAACAGCTAATCAAATGTCTACCCAGACTATTTGTATTAGCCCCCCCTCCCCTCTGGAACACTGCTGCCACTCTCTGTTATTATCTATGCAGTCACTTTAATATACCAACAATATTACCTCAATTACCAAGACACTGGTGACATTGACTCTGTACCGGTTCCCCCTGTATATAGCCCCGCTATTGTTACATTTTACATTTACATTTAAGTCATTTAGCAGACACTCTTATCCAGAGCGACTTACAAATTGGTGCATTCACCTTATGACATCCAGTGGAACAGCCACTTTACAATAGTGCATCTAAAATCTTTTAAGGCGGGGGGTGAGAAGGATTACTTTATCCTATCCTAGGTATTCCTTAAAGAGGTGGGGTTTCAGGTGTCTCCGGAAGGTGGTGATTGACTCCGCTGTCCTGGCGTCGTGAGGGAGTTTGTTCCACCATTGGGGGGCCAGAGCAGCGAACAGTTTTGACTATTCAGTTTTGTTATTTACTGCTTCACTTTAATCATTTGTTATTCTCATCTCTTAGCTAAAAAAAATATTTTCTTAAAACTGCATTGTTGGTTAAGGGCTTGTAAGTAAGCATTTCACTGTAAGGTCTACACATGTTTTATTCAGCGCATGTGACAAATAAAATTGGATTTGAATTGATTTGACTTCGCTCCGTTCATCTTTCCTTCGATCCTGACTAGTCTCCCAGTGCCTGCCACTGAAAAACATCCACACAGCATGATGTACATTTCTACCTCAATTACTTCATACCCTTGCACATCGACTCGGTTCTGGTACCCTGTGTATATTGCCACGTTATTGTTACTCATTGTGTATTTATTCCTTGTGCTATTATTTGTCTATTATTCTATTATTTCTCTTTTAATTTTTCCCTCTGCATTGTTGGTAAGGGCCCATAGTAAGCATTTCACTGTTAGTGAACTTGTTGTTTTCAAAAAATCTGGAAGGGTATGGCTTCTAATTGATTTAAGTAGCTGAGATGAAAGTGCAATTTGTTTCTGACAAATAGTTAAAATATTTTTAATTAGATTTATTTTCAACTGCAGTGTTTGTGTTTCTGACATCTGAAATAAGAAATCATATATTACATAATATTGTGTTATACAGGTGATCAAGTTAAAGTGTAAATATAGTTGAAGTAACTGTTATACAAATTAATGATAAATTAACTATCATTAAAGACTGTAAATTAGTGTAAATTAAGTATTTCAGAATGTCGTGTGTTTCAGGTACAATTGCAGCAGCATTGCAATTTTAACACTTCCAATTGTAATTAAAAGTTTAATAACAGACCAAAAACAGTGTTAGTGACTGTCTTGTAGGATTTATGAAAGTAAGCAATTTATGCTTTGCGTTTTCATGATTTTGGCACCAATCCCGATCGATGTCTGACCCATATATAACCACGTTCCTTCTGCTCATATCAGGTTGTTTATGGCGCAATTAAATAAATAAAACCTTAAGCCTAGCTACTTCCTGATAGAAATTCAACCACTTGTATGTGTAGTCGCAGTTATATTTTTTATTTGGTCAAATACCTAGCTAGTTGTTTCAATCATTGTTTAATTAAGAAAACGTATCTATTTGTTTTGTTGCCAGTCTACACTTTCGAACTAACGTTAAAATGTGGCTAGCTAGCGAGTTGGTCTACCACGTCATGTTGTAAGACACGGTCTAGCTAGCTAACGTTAGATACTGTAATTTCCAGTCTGCCATTGGGGATTCGTCGACTAAATGTAATATATGTATCTATTGGCATAGTTGTAAAGATCAGCGTTAGCTAGCTATTAGCTGTTCGTTAGCTAGCTACGACTTCTCTGCTCTGTTTGACTGCGAGTTCGTGGCTTTCTAGTTGGCTGGCAGCTCCACATCTTTCGTGTGGGCTAGCGTTGGATGGATCATATAATTAGGAATTTAATCGGTTCTCTGAGATGGATCAAGCATCAGTAGTTAAGGACTGTTAGGTGTTTTTCCGGACACGGCCCTGGAACCTGTTTAGCTATGCTATGGCTATACGCTTTTTGACTAGGAACATTGAATAAATGCATATTCGGGGCCACTTTATCTCCACCCCGCAACATGGATACGGATGTTTTTCACCGTGGTGAAGGGTGCGGGGGTTATGTGAAACGCTGGTTTAGGGCTACGCCCACTGAGCTCTCTGATCTTAGGGCAGACAGGCAGAGTGTAAAATGGCGCACAGCTGTCGGTGGCGGTTCCCCGCTCGGCCCGGAGGGAGCAGCAACTTAGGCACCGGGAGGAGAGCGGGCCGAATCCGGGTCACTGCCTCCCTTCGAAGTAGCACAGGGACCCACCCAAACACGGTTGGGCTCGGACCCGGCTTTGATGCTGCGTTACAGGTCTCTTCTGCTATCGGTTGCAACCTGCAGAAATTTCGGGATGTTTTGGGAGAGTCGAGTGGTTCAAGCAGCGGGGAGGTAAGTGAAAGACCAACTTGATTGTGGTTGGTTGTTAGCTAGCTTGCTATCGTGAAATAGCTGCAATGAGAAGTGTAACATGAAGTGTCGAACACGCGCTAGCAATGGTATAGTACCAAGGACTTATGTTGCTGCCTCCGCATTCGGTGTTCGGAGTGTGACTCAACTTGTCATCGCAGAGTAGTTAACTTTTTGTTTGGCCTTGATCCCCACACTGGGTATCAAGCCCATCAACATGCTTCAATCCATGTGCTGTTACTAACGTTAAGTTATCCCTTTCACAGTGATTCACCACACAAGTCACAACAAGGAAGCCCGTTTAGGATCAGTCGCTATCTGAGTAGCACCAACGGTGCTGATGTTGTGAATAGTTAAAAGTAGCCTGGTGACTTTCTAGACAAAATTTGTCCAAATTGAATTAATTATTGTCTGTCTAGTTATCTAACACTGCCACAGAGGCGAAAATAGAGGGATGTGATAAAAAGCTACAGTATCTGGTTAGCGGCCATTGTTGGCTTAGTTGTGGAGTGGTGACTTGTGGGGATAGAGCCTCATCATATCTCACCATCAACTCCTCTTCAGAGTTCAGGATTAGGTCCTACGAGCCAGTGTGATACAGTAACATGCTAACGTTGGCTCAGTCTTTGGTACATTTCTGTGATGCTAGTGTTACATTGATTAACACTATAGCATGGGACCTCCCGGTTTGCTAGCGAGGTTCCTGTTTGAAAACAAAACATGTCAATTTAGGGAGGACAAGTTAACCTGAACTTCATGTTTTTGATTCTTGTTAATCCATCTAGCTACCGAACGTTAATTATACTAAACTCATTTGAATTGCAATAACCTAGAAACGCTAGACACTTTTATTTTGCAAACATTGACTAGCTTAGCATCAAACACCTACAGTATATCGAAGAGTTCAAGAAGCTGTCGTTATCCATAGCTCGCTGCGAGGTGTCAGTTCAATGCTAACCATCGAACGAGGCTATTTACCTTGTCTAAATGATCAGCTAGCTACTATTCGTCTTTCTGCCTTGATCCACGCTTCTAAAGTTGCTAGGTAGACGCTACAATAGTTAGAAACAACATTGTCGATTTAGATATTTGGGTATGGCTAATGCTCGGGGTAGCTCGCTAAGTGATGGATTTGAGCTTTTGTAGTAAGACTCGCACATTTGGCTAAGTGTTTAGCTCATGAACCTAACGTTACCATGCTACGCACTACGCCACGGTAGCTAGCTATTGCTGATCCATAGGAAAATGGGAGGTGGACATGTTTTTCCCCGTCTTCACACAGTGCGTAGTATCAAAATAATGTCGGCATTGTGGACATCTGATGAAGTGCTAGCGAACAACATTTTTTTGGTGGGCTGAGAATGGTTCGCCAGTGTCATGTGTGTTTGATGTGTGCTCCTCCGAATTCCATCTTTCTAAGTACTGACGGTAGGCTAGCGAGCTACAATAACGAGCCTCTTTTTTTGTCGGACCTTGTGATGTGGGGGTGTGTTCGGGTTTAGCGAACTACCATCTTTATTTTTTTTCATGATGAGCACGCGTTCAATGCAGTGGGAGTAGACCCTAGTGTTGTAGTAGAATCGGACATGGAGGGTAACTCAACACTTTATCAACGTTGTAAGATGTACTGTTATATTAGAGTACTTATTGGGGTAATTCAGGTTTGATGTTAAGAAAATATATTTTGAGGTTTCTCCAGTCCCTCACTCCCTCATGTGTGATTTTTCAATAAGCCCCTTATCATAAGAACTATTGCGGTATCTGGAAACACTGATTCTGTCCTGTGTGTTTACACGTATCCTACCATCACTAGTAGATTACCCAAAAGGTTAATATAATCTACTTTGATGTTGGCCAGTGCTATAGAAATGAGTGCCTCTGTCTGGGCTAACACTTTTTTAAAAATAGGAAGGCAGATCAACATGTCCCCCTCTATCCCAAGACACACAAAGAGCGGGGAAAACACGCTGGGATGCGGTGGGGACATACGGCCAAAATCCCAGTGTAACTTGCCACTCATGGATGTTGCAGACACAGCATTGTGATTTCATTCAGTGGCTGTTGCGCCTGGGCAGGATTGTTCTGGCTCATCGCAGCCTGCTGAGCTCATGGAGCAGCCGGACACTGAGCCCCGCCTTCCAAGCAGACCCAAATCCACTTCAGCCACACAGGGGCCGTCTGAGCTCAACTTTTCTTCTGACAGCTGCCACTTTGGAATAGATTAGCCAAGCCTTTTGGGATCCCTCAAAAGAGGGCTTGTAGACCATTGTTGTTCAAATTGCAGCATTTGTAGGCTATTGAATTGGGTATTTAAATGTTTATTGATCCAGCCAAATGATGGTTGTCTATTTAAGCGCCCATCTGCCAAAGGTGTCTTTTTTGGGGACATTTGTTTGGCCTTTAACAAAAATCAGACTCACTTTTGTTTTGTCTTTAGAATCAAACCCCTCTCGCTTGACTCCGATTTAAGACCGATGTCAATTCCACACACAAGTGCAGCTGAATAGATGTTAGCAAACTGAATGCTTTGCCTCACTGGTTTTTGCTAAATGTTGTTTGGGCGGAAGGGGTCCAGCAGGTGTTTGCCCTATTTATATGGCGGAGCTCCCGTCCCCGAGACAGTTTGTGGATCCAAGCAGGAAGCTTTGTCTGCTTTTATTCCAGCTTTCATGAAGTGCAGACGGCTGAAAGAGCACAGGCACTGATATCAAAGGGTGAAGAGCGAAGCCTCCTCCCCTAGGGACTACGCTGGGAGGAGAATTAGTCACAGACCCTCCCATCCACTGCTTTATTCTGCTCTAGCAGGCGGCCAAAGGGTTTTCACCTCTGCTTTCAGGGCTGTGAGAAAGCCATCAATTGTGTGTGGGGTTGGTCCCCCATACTTTATGCCCCTTATTACACCTCGCAGGAGGCGTCTTCAGCTTTGTTTTGATTAGGGTGCTGGTCGGAGCTGCC
Organism: Oncorhynchus keta; assembly: GCF_023373465.1. NCBI lineage: Eukaryota > Metazoa > Chordata > Actinopteri > Salmoniformes > Salmonidae > Oncorhynchus > Oncorhynchus keta. Next base: position 5,269,401 of record NC_068438.1, on the reverse strand, counting down.
TCTCTCTGCCACTGTGGGTGTGAGGTGTTGGGAACATGAGCCATCAATTCTAGCAGTATCTTTTTTTTACCCAGTATTTTGGCACCCGAGAGAGACGAATATCAATCTTTAGTGGGACACTCAGAATTCCCTTTCTTTTTTTCCCCTTGAATTCTTCTGAGACTCCCGATTGGCACAGCGGTCTAAGGCACTGCATCTCGGTGCTAGAGGCATCACTACAGACACCCTGGTTCGAATCCAGGCTGTATCACAACCCGCAAATGGACCAGCATAGTCTGGGTTTGGCTCGTGTAGGAAGTCATTGTAAATAAGAATGTTCTTAACTGACTTGCCTAAATAAAAAAAATCTGACCAGAATTCCCCAGTGGCCTTTTATTAGGAATGTGCCACAGGAAGGGCATATACATACAGTATGTTCTCCTCAATTGAAATTCAAAGGAGGGGAGAAGTATCCATAGTAAATCGGAGTGAAGCCTCTAGCTCTTCATTCGGCTGCTCAGAGGTATCAGTGTGGATTTTGAGGGAAGGCTGCTCCAAATTACTATCATGAGAATATGATCAGGAGGCACATTTGTCTGTACCCAGCTCCAGACCTTTTCTGTTTTTTTTGTTTGGTTTTTATTCTTGTAGCCCACATTTGTATAATACAGTTGCGTAGTACAAAATATCATGCTGTTTTATCCTGCCCTCCATTCATTGCATCAGTCGCAATTGTTAAATAAACACAGATTGAGTTCTCCCTGTGCTCTTAATATTATTCCCTGACCACGTTCAGAATTTTCAAACTGCAAAGCAAGTCTCTTGGCATACTTTTTTCCCCCTGACACCTCTCGATATTCACTCGGGGTTTAGCGCAGTGATGTACAAGGACTCTCTGAAACATCAAAAGGCAGATGTCTCGACAGATAAATTATACAGTATGAAATTATTTAGAATTCTGGGGGAAGCGTCAAAGTTTAAACTTTTAACAATGCTAGTAATTAAAGGGGGACTTAAGGTTCTCTAGGCATTTAGATAGCTCCAAACTTCCAAGTTGAATTCTACCGCTTTCAAATATGCCAGGGCTGAGAGTTAATGATCAGTTGCACTACATGATGTGGATATATGGGGTTACAGGGATGGCAGGCAGCCATGTGTGTGTGTGTGTGGCGCATCAGCAGTCCTGAAGAGCAGAGCGGAGCAGCCCTCAGTGACTCTCATTTACTCTGCGTTTTAAAGGGAGTTACTGCTGGGACTTCTCTGCCTGGTGTTTTAAAATGACAGATGTTGAAAGTAGGTGAATACATTTTATAAAGCGTTAGCTGAATAGAGCTAACTCGTGTTTTCTTCTGATTCAAGAACAGTCACATTGGGCTTCTCACCTCGCCCACATACACCCACTTGCTAGTGATGCAAAACCGAATACCTTAAACCACTTTTACATCCGCTCTGATAGTTATGTGCTTGCAAGGGACAGGCCCAACTAGCAGACCGGAACATGAACATCTCCGCATTGAATTGGACTTGTTGCTCTGTTTTAGCTAATCTATGAGGAAAGACGAGGCAATTCGTGATGTGGAAATGTAGGTTCAAATTAGCATGTTGTGGATGGGGAACAAACACAAGCAGGAGTAAGAAAATGTGGAGTCTGAGTAGACGACAAAAGCTTTTGTCACCCTCTTCTAACAAGAGCCTTCCGACTAGGCATGCTGCCTTTCATCCCCGACTGTACAGTCTACATTTTGTAGACACTCTTATGTGGAGTGTCTACTAAATCAATTATGGCCTTGCTCAAGAGCACACATTTTTTTTTTTTTTTTTTTTTTTCACCTAGTCAGCTCGGGGATTCGAACCAGCGACCTTTCGGTTACTGGCACAATGTTCTTAACCGCAAGGCTACCTTCCCCTGTCCTAGCCGTCCGTAGCAGGTGGCTCCCTGTCCTGCAAGCGAGCCCATAAGCCTTTTTTGTTTCGCAGCATGCTGCTCTCCCCGGGTTGCCTGTGGGCGCGGAGTGAGTGTGTGCCTCTGTAGCGCATGGCTGGCTGCACGGGGAGTGGGAGGATTTTAGTGTGTGGGAGGCTTGTTTAGATTGGGATTTAGCTTGCTTCTGTGTGAGCGTGTTCAACCCCAACCCCTTTTCATCCTCGCAGTCCCCCTGGAGACATGCACAGGCTCAGTTGCTGTACCAGGTGGTCAAGATGCTGCCCCCCACCTCCCCCTTATACACACAAACTTACACACACACATCCTCCTTTTCTGCCCATCCCCCTTTCCTCTTCCTCCCCTTGTGTTTTGGCTCTGTTGTTTACATCTTGCGGTGTGGTTCACGCGAAGGGAGGACGAGTGTTTGTGTGAGAGGCAGAGCTGTGATGTCATCGAGCTACTCGTGTTTGTCACTTTCCGCCCCCTTAGTTCCCTGCGACCAACCAACAGCTTTAGCAGCCTGCCTGAGAAGATGCTGAGAAACACTGCCTGTATGAACTTCAGCACAGAGTCAATCAGTGTCATAGTTGAAGTGAGAGATGGATCGATCTAAAAATGCAGGTATCGGTGGGCAACATGATTTAAAAATGAATGATTTTTAAAAGGCCAAAGCTGGTCATTTGAGGCTGCTATTATATTGGAAATGATCAACACTTGTCGTCACAAACAAAAATCTAGGCTATATGCCAAATTAAATTGCAGTGGACCGAATGTGTCCTAATCACTATATTAATAGTAAATGTGATGCTAACAAGTTGGCTGTGCTATTCAGGTTGGAGTTAAAACTGTAGTGTGGACTCCTAGACAGCAGCTGCTCTACAAACTGGGCCGAAGGGACTTAAAACTGAAGCCCCACATGCTGCTCTAAATAAAGATTATGAAATTACACACCCCCACTCCTCCGACACGGAGTCGCACAAAAGACTTCCACGGGAACTTTGAGATATTAATCTCACCAGCCCTAGGGTTGGGTGGCTGTGGATGATCTGTGGGGGTAAGGCCTAGCAAAGATGGGCATCTAAGGACTTTTGTGTTTTCTGACATGCATATATGAGTTGTCTTTGGCCTCTTAACTTGCCCAGTTGTCCAAGTCTATAATGGTCAGTACTGCTGACTGTCATAAACAACCATACTTGTGATAGTTAAGCTGACAATATAATATATGTTTGCTGTTAAATTTACAGGCATTTTGCAGTTCATGAGCAGAGTCCCACCTTGGTGTTGGAGGACATTGAGTCCGTCTGCCTCCTGTTTTTATCTGCTTTCTCTATAATTACTGTTACACACTCATCCTGTGGCCCAGACATAATTACAAATGGAGGGTCCTGGAGACTGAGTAATATTCCATTTCTGTCCAATTCCAAGTGAGCGGAGCGGATCTTTAATTGAATCAATCCAAGGACACACTCCCTGGTGCTGTGATTGTGACTCGTTTATATCCTGATATAAAGTATCCCACACCCCACCTTTGAGACTGCACTGATTAGGTTCACCATCATCATGTACAGTTGTAGACGAGGGTTGTGTCCCATATGACACCCTATTCCCTGTCTAGTGTGCTACTTTTGACACAAGTAGTGTTTTAAACAGGCATTTGAGACGCAGCCTAGTCAACTGAGAGATCACTATTAGTCATGTGCAACATGCTGTTTGGGTTGCTTTGGAATTTTTGAATTCCGGTAACTCCTACAGATGGCCTCGTTCACTGTGCCTTACCTCAAAATTTAGAAGAGGGAAACATTTAAGAGGAAAGTAAAATAAGTACCCCAATAAGTGAATGTGTGTGTTATGTCAGGAGATGAGTCATCCAATCAGGCCCTCTCAAAGAGGACCTGACTGAGTGGGTGACATCACAGCAGATGTTAGGCAGCCTAGCAACCACTGCTGCTATGGATACCTGTGTGCTTTGATGGTACTTCCTGGAAGTGAAGAGAAACAAATGTAATTCTCAACGGTGCAATAGATATCATTAAATAAATCTGTGTAGCCTTATGACTACCTGTGGCCATCAAATGCTATATGAAATGTTTCCCCAAAGATTTTAGAACTAAACCAAGATAGGCCACAGCTTGTCGTTTCAAATTGGAACAAATGAGCCATAGTGGGCAGAGCCAAGCACGAGCTAGATCTGATGGCGCGTTCTAGCATACATCTGCTCTGAAGTGCGCGTGTGCAATAACTCAATTCGCCTTTGCATTCCTTTTAAACAATGCCATTTTTTGCAACTTTGTCAAAGGCTAATATCTACAGAACCTAGTCCACTCTGTTGGTAACCGATTCTAGTTTTGGGAACAGAACTGTATTGAGATCAAATGTTTCATCGATAAGTACATTTGCAGAATGTCGGCCCAAATCCATCTTCTCCCACTGCCGGCCACTGGGCTTCCTCTCACTACCAAATTTACTACCATACCATAAACGCCATCCGGATGCTTCACATTTTATACATCTGATGAAATATCTATCTGTAGCTTCTCTATCTAGCTATGCTAATAGGCTTATTCAGCAATTTTGTGGTATAGGCTACGAAAAAGCCCTTAGTTCACAGGGGCCCTGTTAACGCAGAATTCTGTGTTTTTCACACAGTAAAAAAAGAATGCCTAAGAAATATCTTGCTGCTTTTGTTAACGCATCTTAAATGCTTCTTATTAGGGATGAAAGATATCGTAATTGGCCGATATTAGCTAAAAATGCGACATCAGTATCGGCCCTATGTCTAGTTTAAACCCTGACGATAACCTCTTGGCGCTTGAACTGCTAGCGGGACACCTACGATAACATCCAGTAAAATTGCAGAACGGGAAATTCAAAATACAAAAATCATAATATTAAACATTCATGAAAATACAAGAGTCATAAGTTTTTAAATTTAACTTCTTGTTAATCCAACTGTTTTGTCAGATTTCAAAAAGGCTTTACAGCTAAAGCATACCATCCAATTATCTGAGGACAGCGCCCCACACATACTTTTTCAACCAGCACAGGCGTCACAAAATCACAAATACCGATTTAAATAACTTACCTTTTTGAAGATCTTCCTCTGTTTGCAATCCCAATGGTCCCAGCTACACAATGAATGGATGTTTTATAGTACGTTTATAGTAGAATAGTATGTTCAACAGGGAAGATAAATAACGAAGAGCGAGCACCTCATTCACGCTACCAACTACTTCTTCCAACTATAGGCTACCACTGAAATGGCCTGTGACTTCAAAAAAAAAAAGAACTGGATGGATTTCTCTGGTTTTCTCTTGCCATATCAGTTCTGTTATACTCACAGACATTATTTTAACAGTTTTAGAAACTTCAAAGTTTTCTATCCAATGCTACCAAGTATATGCATATCCTAGTTCCTGTGCCTGAGTAACGGGTCACATCAGTCATCTGAAATTCCGAACAAAAGCCAGTCTCCAAAACAGGTTTTAAAAACTGACGTGAAAGCTACCGTGCATACCTATATAACGTAATAACTGCACGTGAAATGTTGCGCTACACGTGCAACACAGGACTCCTAACCTAGCCCACAATGTCTGCTGTGTAGATCGAGCAGTCATTTGAAAGAGTAAGACATTTTTCAGCGAGACGACTCAGCCGAAATTCATTAAAGCCAAGATAATGGAATTCATTACCCTTGACAATCAACCGTTCTCTGTCGTGGGTGATGTTGACTTTCACCGACTGGTCGAGCACCCGGTACACACTACCAAGTGAGCTATTTTTTTCAGATGTTGCCTTACCGTAGTTACACAGTAATAGCGTCACTGCTATTTGCTTCACGACATACATACTATGGAACGCCGGAGCACTGTCAAAGCTGTACAAAAATTTTAGACAGACTTTTTTTCCTGAGCTATCTTTACCTAAGACAGGGAAATGCTCGACTGACTTGTGGTTTTGGCTTTACTGTGTTTCGCAGCTCTGAGTTGGACATTTTCAAATTGAGAATGTCTAGCGTTCTGACAACCTTCTCCAGTTTAGGCACCTAATCTGGAAAGCATAGGGAAACGGAATGACTGGAACCTGACTGGAGTGAGCCAGCAGCCTGGTGAAAGTGAGATGGGACTACCGTAATTTTTAAGGGGACTAAACTATCTTCGTTGTGAGTGGTTTCAGTACAGGGATGACTGAAGTGCACAGCTAGGCCTGAATATTGTGTCTTTGGATGCTTTGAATTCTGAATCAGTTTATTCATTCATCACTTTGACCTTAAAAAAACAACACTTTAATCATGCTGTTATTCCATTGAAGTATTTTGGCAAACGTGTTAACGTTTTGGTCAGATTTCATGTTTCTTGTCTTTTCCCGCCATAGGAAGGAGCGTTTGGAGGCTTTGGTACAGTCAGTGAACACCGAAGAATGCAGAGTCAGTCGAGGACGCTGGCAGGTGAGGTGTCTTTATTTATGTACACTACATGACCAAAAGTATGTGGACGCCTGCTCGTCCAACATCTCATTCCAAAATCATGGGCATTAATATGGAGTTGGTGCCCCCTTGCTGCGCCACTCCTCTGGGAAGGCTTTCTGCTAGATGCTGGAACTTTGCTGCAAGGACTTGCTTCCATTCAGTCACAAGAGCATTGGTGAAGTCGGGCACTGATGTTGTGCGATTAGGCCTGGCTCACAGTTGACATTCCAACATTCCAAGTTGACATTCCAATTCACCCCAAAGGTGTTTGATGGAGTTGAGGTCAGGGCTCTGTGCAGGTCAGTCAGGTCAGCTCTGTGCAGGTCAGTCTTCCGCACTGATCTTGACAAACAAATTCTGTATGGACCTCGCTTTGTTCTCGGTGTCGTTGTCATGCTGAATCAGGAATGGGCCTTCCCAAAACTGTTGCCACAAAGTTGGAAGCACAGAATCGTGTAGAATGTCTTTGTATGCTGTACTGTTTGGGGTCCTAGCCCAAACCATGGAAAAACAGCCCCAGGCCAATATTCCTCCTCCTCTAAACTGTAAGTTTGGCACTATTTCTATTTTATTTAACCTTTATTTCAAAGTCCGTTAAGAACAAATTATTATTTACAATGACGACCTACCAAAAAGCTTCCCGGCCTGGACGAGGGCTGGGTTTAGAATAAAAATATAGGACAAAACACGCATCACGACAAGAGACAACACTACATAAAGATACCTAAGATGACAACACAGCATGGCAGCAACACATGTCAGCAGCACATGGTACAAACATTGGGCACGGACAACAGCAAGAAGGTAGAGACAACAATATATCATGCAATGCACCCACAACTGTCAGTGTCTATACATTCGGGCAGGTATCCATCGGACTACCAGATGGTGAAGTGTGACTCATCACTCCAGAGAACGCATTTCCACTGCTTCAGAGTGCAATGGCGGCGATGCTTTACACCACTCCAGCCGGCGCTTTGCATTGCACATGGTGATCTTAGGCTTGTGTGTGGCTGCTCGGCCATGGAAAACCATTTCATGAAGCTTTCGACGAACAGTTCTTGTGCTGATGCTGCTTCCAGAAGCAGTTTGCGACTTGGTAGTGAGTGTTGCAACCGAAGACAGTTGATTTTTGCACTTGGCAGTCCCATTCTGTGAGCTTGTGTGGCCTACCATTTCGTGGCTGAGCCATTGTTGCCGAATCCACTCATTTTAAGCGGTGTCCACATACTTTTGTGTGTGTATATACAGTGCATTCGGAAAGTATAAAGACCCCTTTACTTTTTCAACATTTTCTTACGTTAGTTTTATTCTAAAATGTATATATTTTTTAAATCCTTGGGAATTTACACAATACCCCATAATGATGAAGCGAAACGGGTTTTTAGACATTTTTGCACATTTTATAAAAAATATAAAAAAAACTGATACCACATTTACACATGCATTCAGACCCTTTACTCTGTACTTTGAAGCTCCTTTTGGCAGCGATTACATCCTCGAGTCTTCTTGGGTATGACACTACAAGTTTGGCACACCTGTATTTTGGGAGTTTCTCCCATTCTTCTCTGCAGATCCTCTCAAGCTCTGTCAGGTTGAATAGAGAAAGTCGCTGAGCAGAACCTCCTTTTAATGCCCAAGATATTGGAATGAGATGTTTGACAAGTAGGTGTCCACATACTTTTAGTCGTGTGTGTGTGTGTATATGTGTGTATATATATATATATATATATATATATATATATATACAATCTCTCTAAAAAGTAGTAGAAGTAGCCCCACTTATTTGAAACCCATTATTTTTGTTTGTTTTGTACCAGTTACTCCCACGCAGGAGAAGAAGCCCAGAGGCCGACCCCCGCGGGCCCTGACTGCACAGAAAGGGCCCGCAGGCGCCGGCCCTTCCCCCTCGCCTTCCTCTGGGAAACCCGAGGGCCAGGAGTGGCCTGTGGAGAAGGCCAAGCGGCTGCCCGGGAGGCCGCCTGGCTCTGGAGAGAAGAGGAGAGGCCGTCCTCCGGCCTCTGGCACCCAGAGAAGTTTGCAGGCTGGCAGCCATACAGACAATGACAGCAGGCAGGTGGGGCAGGAGCACAGCTCCACAACTACACACCGCAAGGACCGGGACGAGGAGAGGAAAGCCACAAAGAGAACGCCCCTGGGCTCCGTGCAGCAGCACGACACAGAGGCCAAGCCTCCCAAAGCGAGCCGCGAATCCAAGGTGACCAAACTGAAGCGGCTGCGGGAGGTCAAACTGAGCCCACTCAAGGCCATCGCCAGGAAGTGTGTGCCGGTGCCCGGTGTGCCCCGGCGCAGACGAGGACGGCCTCCATCTGCCGAGCGCCTCAAAGCCGAGGCTGCTGCTGCCCAGGCCTCTTGTTCAGAGGAAACCAAACAAAAGTCCTTCAGCGTCCGCCGGGACAGAGATACGGACCCCCACACTCCTCAACAGCAGTCTAAGCTCAGGGCGTCCCACTTTGCTGAGGAGGACGACAGCCCCGACGTCCACAGATCCTCAAGCCCGCTCCCCTCATCCTCTCCCTCCAAGCTGGGCAGGCCACTGAACCTGAGAACCAGCCCTCGCCACATCAAGCCCGTGCGCATCGTTCCCCCCTCCAAACGCACTGACGCTGCAATCGCCAAGCAGCTGCTGCAGCGCGCCAAGAAAGGTGCGCAGAAAAAAAAACTGTTAGAGAAGGAGGTGGTTGCCATAGGAGGCCAAGGGGCAGCAGCCATGGAGGCAGGCATCCGGAGGAGGAGGAGAACGCAGCTGAAGAACATCAGGCAGTTCATCATGCCCGTGGTGAGCACTGTCTCGCTGCGCATCATTAAAACCCCAAAGCGCTTCATCGAGGACGAAGGCAGCTTCGGCGCATCTCACCCCCACATGAAGATGGCACGGTTAGATGCTGTTCCGCCCCCCGTCGCTGCTCCCCATCCCGCTTCGGCGGCCTCCCCCATGCGGGCGTCTACAGCTGCAGTCACCGCCGCCGCTGCTAAAGCTGTGACCGCAGCTCCGGTCGACACCATCCCTCCCCCGCCTCCCACTGTCACACCCAGCAGGGCCACGGCCGTGGCGGCCAGCCTGCTCAACAACAGCTGCAACAACAGCACCAGCAATGGGCGCTTCAGCAGTAGTGTCGCCTCGTGTGGCTCCAGCGCGGTGTCGCTGCACTCCTCCCAGCTCTCGTCGGGTGAGTCGTCCCGATCCAGCAGCCCCAGTCTGGACGACTCGTCGTGCGACTCCCAGGCTTCGGAGGGCACTCAGGCCCTGTCTGAGCCTGATGATGAGCATGACGACGAGCGAGACCACTCCCCATCCTCCCAGGGAGAGAGGGAGGGGGACATGCTGCACTCCTCCAGGCATCCGTCAGAGCCCGAGCCGGAGCAGCGTGTTCTGATTGAGCGGGGCCGGAGGGGCCGCAGAGGGCAGGGTGTGGGCAGGGGCAGCCTTGGGGCGAGGGGAAGAGGCAGCCTGGTCACCGGAGGGAAGAAGGCTATCATCAGCCCGGCCACGGGAGTTTTGATGTCCAACTCTCAACAAGCCGCCTCCGCCGCCTCCTCGTCTTCGCCCCCCCCGCCCCCCCCTCTCCTTAGCTCCCCGCAGCAGGCCCAGTCAGGCTCCAACACAGCGGAGCATCACTCCCACTCCCCTTGGATCCTGCCCCACCCGTTTCTCCAGGGCCAGTCATTGGTGCTCTCCAGCCTGCAGGACAAGCGCAGGTCCATCCTGAGAGAGCCCACCTTCCGCTGGACATCTCGGTCTCGCACCGATCAGCAGTACTTCTCCTCCGCTAAGTATGCCAAGGAGGGCCTTATCCGCAAGCCTATCTTCGACAACTTCCGCCCTCCACCTCTCACGGCTCAAGACGTGGGTCTAATGCCCCATGGCGCTGGTACCGGGGCGGTTGCTTCAGCGGGTTACCCTGCGCCGGGTGGTGGGACTGGGGCGGGCACCCGTCTGTTCTCTCCACTACATCACCACCACCACCACCAGCAGCAGCAGCACCCCTCGTCCCGCTTCGAGTCGCCACTCCCGAAGCGCAGCCCCCTGCTGCGCGCCCCGCGCTTCACTCCCAGCGAGGCGCACTCGCGAATCTTTGAGTCGGTCACCCTGCAGTCGTCATCAGGGAGCAGCCCGGGATCGCTGTCTCCCCTCCAGTCCTCCCCCAAGTCGGGCCGGTCGGTGAGACGCAAGAAGAGGATGACCCCGGGACCCCTGCGAGGTCAACCCCGGTCCCCCTCACACTCCATGACCACGAGGAGCAGCCAGCCAGGGGCCCCGCCCGGAAAAGGTCCCTCTGAACTGTCTGTGCTGACAGGCTCCATCTCCACTGGTGCCAGCAGCACCAGTAATTCCCTCGGCTCTCTGCCCACTAGTGCCTTAACGCCTGCTGCTTTCAGCACCTTCTCACCAGGCCCCCTGGGCCACTCCACACACGGACCTTCCTCCTCCGAAGGACATAGAGCAGCTGGGAGCCTTGGTGGTGCAGGTGCCAACTCCGCTTCTTGCTCCTCTTCCCAACTCTTCTCTCTCTTCACTTCCAGCCCCCAGGAGACGGGCCGCGGTGCTGGGAAAGGGGGGAGAGAGAGGAGCGCCTCGGCTTCCCGGGACTCTGCTCCTGTCAAGGAGAAGGAAAGGGAGACCGAGAAAAGCAGAGAGCGTGAGAAAGAGAACAAAAGGGAGGGCAGAAAAGATTGGGAGAGGAGAGGAAAGGCGTCCACTCCAGACGCCTCTCCCAATAGGACACCCAGCCTGTTTGCCGGGGAGGGTCGGGAAGGGGAGGAGTCTCTGACGTCCCTCGCTCCTAAAAAGACACCTGGGAGGAAGAAGTCAGTTCCCGTGGACTCTGTTACAGAGGCATCACCTGTAGAAAGGGCTGCAGTCCACTCCTCTATCCCCCTTATCTTGACCAAGGGCCGCGCCTCCAAAAAGACCCGGCCCTCGGAGAGGGGGCCAGAGGCTGAACTTGGGGAGAAGGAGAAAACAACATGTGTCCCTGCCCAGCAGGCAGGCCTTCCCCCGGGGCAGACTGGCAGCAAGAAGCCCCCGGCGGTCCCATCCTTGGGCTCCATGCTGGCGCACGCCGAGAAGCAGCCTGTGGCCGACAAGCGGGTGGCAGGCCTGCTGAAGAAGGCCAAAGCGCAGTTGTTCAAAATCGAGAAGAGCAAGTCGCTGAAATCCCCAGACCATCCTAAAGTTCAGGTTAGTTCCCCTCTTCCTCCCCCGCAGCCTCTTCTCCGCTGACTAGGGCTGTTTCTGTCGGTTTACTTTAACACGGAAAGGGTTTTGATATGTTTCATTGCCATCTCCTCACAACCACAATGAAATCATTTGACATGATTCTGAGTATGTTTGCCTCCATCAATAGCACTGTGAGTGTTTTGAACACAGACTGAAACTTGATAGCAGGAATGTCCCTGAAAGGGGTTTATTCAAGGGGAATTCTGCCAAACCACGTTGTACATTATGCATTATGCAGACAGACGTGCACAAATATATTCTCCTTTAGAAAAAGGAGGTGTATGTATTTAAGAGGACTCGTCAACTGGTAAGAGAGCCTTGAGAATGATGGTTTACAGATTAGGGCTGTCACGATACCAGTATGGTGATACTTGATTTTCCACCAAAACAAAAAGAACTTGAAGCAGACTGAACTCTGCTTCAAGACTTTGCTGTATGTAAATGATTGTATGGTAGTCTATAGCTTGGAAAATAAACAAAATGTGACTGCGATAACAGGCTGTGTGTCTGCAACATAACTATTTTCCTCAAGAAATGTAAGTCTGCTTCATGCTTTGCTTCCTTTCCACGAATCTGCATAGCTTGTCAATACTGGTATTGGGACAGCCCTATTACAGAGTAGCACCTTTCAGAGACTGATTTTAGAGTTAACATAATTTTTTAAAAAATGTTTTTTTTTTAAAGAATCATAATTTAAACACAGACCCAGAATTCGGCCACTTTCTCGAGCCAGTGAAGTGAGTTTTAACTGTGCAGATTTGTTTTGGCTTTACTCCACCAGAGTCATGAGAGCGACTCTTCGGAGAGACGTCGGTGCGAGGTCCGCGCATCAAGCACGTGTGTCGGCGCGCCGCTGTGGCCCTGGGCCGCAACCGGGCCGTGTTCCCCGACGACATGCCCACTCTCAGTGCCTTGCCGTGGGAGGAGAGGGAGAAGATCCTGTCTTCCATGGGGAATGATGGTGAGATCCGTGTTAAACGGGCACGTCCCCCTTTTGAATATTTGTAATGAAGTATGACCCACTCGCATAATCAAATGCTCCTCTGACAAATCAATGAAGTCGTGGCGTTTGACGATAAGGGCCGTATCTCATTCTGTTTCATATGTTCCTGGCCTGGCACCCCATTACAAGAGTGATTACCTGTTTCCACTTGGCACCTTTTTTTGATCCGTCACCATATTATGCTGTGAATGCTCCCTCCCCCCAGACAAATCTTCAGTGGCGGGCTCGGAGGAGGCGGAGCCCCAGTCCCCTCCCATCAAGCCGGTGATGAGGCACGCCAAGATCATCCAGGAGGGAGGGGCGGTGCCGAGGAAAGGGCGGCGGTCGCGACGCTGCAGGCAGTGTCCCGGCTGCCAGGTCCCCGACGACTGCGGGGTCTGCACCAACTGCCTGGACAAGCCTAAGTTCGGGGGCCGCAATATCAAGAAGCAGTGTTGCAAGTGAGCATGAGGAATTGAGAATCCTGTTATGTTGACTTGAGTTGAGCGACTATCCCAGTCTCACTCATTTCACGCCACAATGTTTGACTGATGTGACTGACTGTAATGTGACAATGTGACTGACTGTAATGCTTGTATGTTGTCGCAGGGTCCGAAAATGTCAGAACTTGCAGTGGATGCCTTCCAAGATTTTTCTCAAGAAGCAAGTGAAAGGTCTGTGTCTGCATAAAGCCACATTGTCTTTGTCATTCACAGTTCTCAGTGTAATTGAAGGGATTGTATCATTTTTATTTTTAGGCAAAAAATACAAGAAGAAGAACAAACTGTCTGAAAAAAAGGAGGCTTTACACCCCGTCAAGGGCCCAACAAGCACTGAGCCCAGTCTCAAACAGGTCCTGCTCCCTTTGAAGGAGGAGCCCCCGCGCAAAAAGAGTGTAACTCCTCCCCCTAAGCCAGGTGAGGAGAAGCAAAAACAGTCACCGCCACAGTTGCAGTCCCCCCCAGCCGACAACTCTACCCCCCCAAACGACCAGGCCCCCAGCTGCACCACCGCCCCTGGGCAAGACCAGAAACATCCTGCACCGGCACCCACGGGTGCTGCTAGTAGGAAGGAACGTAAGCCCCAGCAGCCCACCCCTCCCTCCTCCCCTTCCTCCTTCTCTTCCTCATCGTCCTCCTCACTCCAGAGCTCCCCCTCCCCACCAACACCCCAGCCCCAGCAGCCACCACAGCAGCATCAGAGGCCGCAGCCCACCCAGGGGACTGCAAAAGGAGTGCGCAGCTTCCAAGTCTCCGCCCACAGAAACCAAGAGGAAGCCCCAGCAGCAGAGCTTAGCCACGCCCATCACAGACACGGGTAGGAGGAGCCATAGCATGAAATCTCCAATTGTAATGGTTATGATGACCCCTTTCTGAAATGGCTAGAATATAGCTGTTTTCCCTTGCACGTTAGTATATCCAACTGTTAACGCTAATAAATAATATAATTAAGTTTCACTCTTGATGCGGTCTAAAGCACTGATTTGCTCTAAATGGGATAGTAGCTAACGTTGGTACTCTTATAACCTGTGTCCCCTCAGCACCCGAAGGGAAACAAATGAAGAAACAGGCATCTCGCTCTGTCCCACCACCACCTAAACCCACCAAACCAAAAGAGAAGGTATGTTCTGCACTATGGCTGTTGCGGTGACTGTCTTACCGCCACACCGGCAGTCATGAGTCATGACCGCAGTAAAATTCCATGTGACCCCTGAGTCACGGTAATCTCCTCTTATGCACTCAGGACTTGCGTTGGTAGTACCTAACTCGCTAACAACCATCAGGTCGCTAATGGCCTGATACTCAGGGCTCTATTGTCCATCTAACCACTCTGACATAAATGCAATCAAAAATCACAAACACTTATCATCAAAACAGTATCATGCTTTTAAAACTCATCTCACTGGGGATGACTCATTTGAAGGATGAAGTTCAACAGCCGATTGAAACTGAGTGAAAAAACACACACACACACACACACACACACACAGAGTACCGGTCAAAAGTTTGGACACAACTGCTCATTCTTTATTTTTTACTATTTTCTACATTGTAGAAGAATAATATTGAAGATTTCAAAACTATGAAATAGCACATATGGAATCATGTAGTAACCAAAAGTGTTTAAATATATTTTGATTTAACTTTTTTGGGGGGGGGGTTACTAACTGCAGAATGCTGTGGTAGCCATGCTGGTTAAGTGTGCCTTGAACTCTAAATAAATCGCTGACAGTGTCATCAGCAAAGCCCCCCCCGACACCATCATACCACCACCTCAAATCTCAATTTTGGACTCCAGACCAAAGGACATATTCCACCGGTCTAATGTCCGTTGCTCGTGTTTCTTGGCCCAAGCAAGTCTCTTCTTATTGGTGTCCTTTAGTAGTGGTTTCTTTGCAGCAATTCGACCATGAAGGCCTGCTTCACACAGCCTCCTCTGAACCGTTAATGTTGAGACGTGTCTGTTACTTGAACTCTGTGAAGCATTTATTTGGGCCGCAATTTTTGAGTCTGGTAACTTTACTTTTTTGGTTACTACATGATTCCATGTGTGTTATTTCGTCGTTTTTTATGTCGTCACTATTATTCTACAATGTAGAAAATAGTAAAAATAAAGAAACCCTTGAATGAGTAGGTGTTCTAAAACTTTTGACCAGGTAGGTAGGTATGAGAACAGGCAGAAAAGCGGCCTCCATTTGCTATTCGAGTGCATACGAATGACGTGATCACTTGACGAGAGAACAGCGCCTGCGACCTATCCTTCACAACTAAAGGTGCCAGATAACTCTAAATCTAGCATATAGGACCTGGTTTTTAATTAAGTGATCACTTTTACGCTCAACATAGGCACTTCAAATGCACACTTGAATGGGAAAAATGTCTCATTTATTCAGTTATATTCTTCTTACTATGCGATCAAATAATGGCACGGGACTTATAAGCATATCTTGTCTGCTAAATGAACAAGCCTGCATCCTATGGTATGGTGCGTAGCCAGAAAACATACAGTAGGCCAACTCCTCTTCTGAAATGCATTTTCTTCATATCATAATGGTTCTTTAGACCTGCCTAAAAAAATAAATATGGATTTATTGTCATGGTGTACATTTTTAAATGCATTTATTAGAATTTCTTCAATGTTGATGTTCCAAAGATGTGCATCAGCTGCTTGTATGTGGCGTGGAGGCTTGGAAATGTTAGATGTGTTTCTGGTAACGGTCAGTTACCGTGAGACCGGCAGTCTTTTGCATGACAAGAACCGGCTGACCAAATTCCATGACCGCCACAGCCCTATTCTGCAGTTCCCTTTATGACATGACGTTTTTTGTAAGGCGTTGCCAAAGGCAAATAAATGTCCATCTTTGGATGGGCAATTTAAGTGATATACAATTATATTCCATAAGTCCCATGCATGCCACTTGGCCTTCATCCCTGACCCCTCTCCTCTACCTCCCCAGCAGCAGAAGCCGTTGGCCAACAAACCTGAGAGCAGTACTTTAAACTTGCTGAGCACTCCCTCGACTGGGGGCACCGCCAAGCAGAAAGTGCCCTGCGACGGAGTGCACAGAATCAGAGTGGATTTTAAGAAGGACCATGACGTGGAAAACGTGTGGGCCACGGGCGGCCTCGGCCTCCTCACCTCCGTGCCGATCACCCCGCGGGTCGTCTGCTTCCTCTGTGCCAGCAGTGGCAACGTCGAGGTGAGTCACGGGTGCCTCTTGCAAGCTCTCTCTCGCTCTCTCTACCAAGGTGAGGACTGGCTGGCCTCACTCTCAAAATGAGGGAAAAGGAGCACTTCTAACTAACTTATAGTTAGTTATAAGCAGTGGTGTAGAACGCCCCGGTGAGGGTATTGATAATCCTACCGTTGGAATCTAAATACTGTATAGTATATAGCAACAAACACTCAGATGGCACAACAGGCCACATGGTTTAGACCAATAGTGGTGGTCTTCAGGCAGTTCAAAGTGTTTGAAATAATGCCTCTCTCACACACAGCCTTTTTATATCCACACATCCCACTTTAGTACCCATTTTTATTCATTTGGAACCGACTGAAAACTCCCCAATGACTGTGTACTGCACCGACACGCCTCCCTCCCTCTCCTTCTCCTCCAGTTTGTCTTCTGCCAGGTGTGCTGCGAGCCCTTCCATCTCTTCTGCTTGGGGGAGACTGAGCGCCCTCTGGAGGAGCAGTGGGAGAACTGGTGTTGCCGCCGCTGTCGCTTCTGCCACACCTGTGGCCTCCAGCACCAGAAGACTAAAGTAAGGCTCTCCCTTTCGAATGATTTGAGTGAGTAACAAAGGCTATTTAGCGGTTTGAGATTGCGTATTTGTTTGTGGTCATTTTCTAGGAAGTAGATCAGTAGCGTCAGTCGACGTGTCTTCTCCTGCTTGTGGAAAGAAACGCATGAATGTTAATTCACGAAGCTAAAGCGAAACAACAAATTCTTTTGAAATCTCATAATGACACGCCCTCATCTTCCTGAGTTATTAGATTGGGATGGGGATTTTCCAATATCCCACGGGGACTTTTCAGAAAATATTCATTACAGAACCAGTTACTTAATCATGCTGTTTACTCCTCTTTGTCATTCTAATCAGGGTTTTGAGCCAGACAGATAAAGTATGTGTCCCAAATTGTTCCCTTTTTAGTGCACTACTTTTGACCAGACCAGGTCAAAACGGAGTGCTCTAAATGTTGAATAAGATGTCATTTGGGACACGTACCGTAACAATATCATGATGAAGGCCTTTCGGTATGCACTATTGGGAGGAAAACTTCCCACCCCTTGTCTAGCCTTGCTATATCATTATCCCTGTAATGTCTGGCTCTATTCAATGTCTTCCACAAAGAGATAGAGAGATTTACATTTCAAGCTTCAATGTTTGTCTAATTACAAAGTGAGGCAAGATTGGCAGTTAGGTTGCTAACTTGCTTCTCTCCACCTCTTCTTCCCCAAGCAGCAACTTCTGGAGTGTGAGACGTGCCGAAACAGCTATCACCCCGAGTGCCTGGGACCCAACCATCCCACCAGACCCACCAAGAAGAAACGAGTCTGGGTATGCATCACGCCATTCTTCTCCTGCTCCCTCATCCAAGCAGTAAAATTCGGTTTTTGTTAGTGTATATCTGGCCAGCAGACCCAAAGGTTAGGAGGGCTAGGCATATAGATTGAAATTGGTGAAGTTTAGGGTAAGGTTTAGACGGTTTAACTGTCTGCCTTTTTGTTTAACCATTAATTGTCATTGAACAAATTTCTCATGAATTCTCCCTCTGTCCTCGTTGTGTCCAGATCTGCACCAAGTGTGTTCGCTGTAAGAGTTGCGGGGCCACAAAACCCGGGAAGGCCTGGGATGCCCAGTGGTCACATGACTTCTCCCTATGTCATGACTGTGCCAAACTTTTCGCTAAAGGTGAGTCACAAGCAGGACCATAAATAATCATTTTGAATTGTTTACACTGGTGCTCCCAACTTAAAGTTAGGAGCACCACATGGAACCCAGAACCTTATTTTACACAATTGATAGAGCCTGTATTGGGCTCATTTGAGATACCTTTGAAGCACTTTTTTTCTTTTCTTTTTTTCCTCGAAATGAATATGTAACACTAAATACATTTATTTTATTATAAAAGCTTAAACGTTGATACGAATACCTGTCTTTGAAAGTAGTCTTATGTGGAATATTAGGTTTCTACATTGTGTAAAATAACTCTTCCTATTGTGACACATTACGTTGAAAATGGTACACTGTCTCTTTAAAACGTCAGGTTTGTGATGACAACATGCAAGCGATCTGTCAATCGTTGTCGTCCTGAAGAAGCTATCCCTTTTCCTTTCTGTGCCCCCCCCCAACCAGGTTGTTAGCCAGTCAATGAGGTAACATGACTGAGCAAAGTGTAAACAAATGGTTAACCACGTCCACCCGTGACTACTTTTAGAACTGCCCAAGACATAGTTTATGAATGTGTAATGCGGTCTCGGCGAGCTGCGACAGGAACGTCAAAATGTTGCACCATTTAATATGGGTCAGCTCTTGACCTGGTTGGGCTTAGAGGCAAGCCGTTTTCGCTGTAGTAGTGGTGCAACCAGGACGCTAACGAATGTGCACTCGCTAGTTTCTCTAGGGCACTTGGAAACAACGATACATCGAAGCCCTATCATTACAACAACTATTTTTCTGGGAGATAAGTCACGCAGTACTCCCCAAATAAAACTCATTGTCGCACAGCAAAATATTTTGTCACAAATGTGACCAAATTGAGACCTCTGGTCACAAGTAATGTAGAAGGATGTAGCTCTACAGTACTCGGGCTATTGCCTCACTGTCTACATCTGTAATTGACCAAGGAAAATGTCAAAAGCATTCATTAGGAGGCACACCGATATATAAAATGTTTTGCTACAGGAAACAATGTTTCTAGTCGGCAAAGTCCAGGTAGTCCCTTCTGGTTTTGTACCTAAAGAACACGACCCTGGAATCTGTCTCCTCAGTACTATGAGAAGGGTTGAATAGGGTTTGGGGAGAGAATTTTTTTCTATGACCCAACGACTTGTGTTTTCCAGGTAACTTCTGCCCCCTTTGCGATAAGTGCTACGACGATGACGACTACGACAGCAAGATGATGCAGTGTGGGAGGTGCGACCACTGGGTCCACTCCAAGTGTGAGAACCTCACAGGTTAGCGGGCGCTCTTGTTTCACAACTCGACTCACTGGAAACAATGCCATCTTTCAGTCTGTCTGTTTTTCATCACCTCTCCTGTTATGTGATACAGATTTGAACTCTGCACTGTTCTCTCATTTGGCTGCTATATGTTCACTACTTAGGGGTATTATATTTAAATGTGTTTATCAATTTCAACTTCTGTTGATATACCCAAAAACACTTGTAAAATGCCTTTCCGAAGTCATATACTTGGCATGAATCTGTTGTCAACACTTTTTGATACTGAGAATTGACCGATAACCAACCGATTAAATGAGTGTAAAAAGTCAACCTCCCTCTCTGCTACCTTGTCTCCCACGACCAGACGAGATGTACGAGCTGCTGTCCAATCTGCCAGAGAGCGTGGCCTACACCTGCACCAGCTGTACGAAGCGCCAGCCGGCCGAGTGGAGGACGGCCCTGGAGAAGGAGCTGCAGGGCCTGGTGCGCCGGGTCCTCACCGCGCTGCTCAACTCCCGCACCTCCACGCACCTGCTCCGCTACAGACAGGTGAGTAGAGAAGGGGATATCGGGTTGCATGTTTAGGGCCAGGAGTTTTTCCTGACCGTGTAACTTCGCCAGGGAAAGACTTAAAGCTCTGGTTATGGGGAGTAACCTGGCCAAGTTTTTCCTGCTCATGTGACAGGGGTCAGGAAAAACTCTGGGGACTGGAATGTCGGCTATAACTAGGGCCTAGAGTTTGTCCTGGTTTGGTCGCATGACCAGGGAAAAACACCTGGCCCAACAGATTAAACAGTGGCAAAAAGTATGTCAACCCTTTGGAATTACTTGGACTTCTGCATAAATTGGTCATAACATTTCAGTCACCACAATAGACAAATAGTCTGCTTAAACTTTTAACACAAACAATTCTACGTTTTCATGTCTTTATTGAACACACCGTGTAAACATTCACAGTGCAGGTTGGGAAAAGTATGTGAACCCTTGGATTTAATAACTCTCCTTTGGCAGCAATAACCTCAAACAAACGTTTTCTGTAGTTTAAGATCAGACCTGCACAACAGTCAGGAGGTATTTTTGACCATTCCTCTTGACAAAACTGCTTCAATTCAGAAATATTCTTGGGATGTCTGGTGTGAACCTCTCTCTTGAGGTCGTGCCACAGCATCTCAATCGGGTTGAGGTCAGGACTCTGACTGGGCCACTCCAGAAGTCGTATTTTTTTTTTTCTGTTTTTGATTTACTTCTGTGTTTTGGGTCGTTGTCCTGTTGCATCACCCAACTTCTGTTGAACTTCAATTGGAGACGGCCTTACATTCTCCTGCAAAACGTCTTGATAAACTTGGGAATTAATTTTTTGTCGACGATGGCAAGCTGAGGCAGCAAAGCAGTCCTTAAACCATGATGCTCCCTCCACCATAGTTTACAGTTGGGATGAGGTTTTGATGTCGCTGTGCTGTGCCTTTTTCTCCACACATAGTGTGTTTTCCTCCCTTCCAAACAACTCTACTTTAGTTTAGTCTGTCCACAGACTATTTTGCCAGATGCTCTTTTGCGAACTTCAGACGTGCAGTGGCTTCTACCGTGGTGTCCTCCCATGAACACCATTCTTGTATAGTGTTTTACATAACATAGGTTCGTCGACAGAGATGTTAGCATGTTCCACAGATTTCTGTAAATCTTTAGCTGACACTCTAGGATTCTTCTTAACCTCGTTGAGCATTCTGCGCTGTACTCTTGCAGTCATCTTTGCAGGATGGCCACTCCTAGGGAGAGTAGCAACCGTGCTGAACTTTCTCCATTTACAGACAATTTGTTTTACCGTGGACTGATGAACAGCGAGGCTTTTAGAGATTTTGTAACCCTTTCCAGCTTTATGCAAGTAAACCATTCTTAATCTTAGAGGTCTTCTGAGATCTCATTTGTTTGTGGCATGGTTCACATCAAGCAATGCTTCTAATTAATTAGCAAATTCAAATGTTTTTTTTATATTTTTTTATATGGCAGGGCAGCTCTAACCAACATGTCCAATCTCGGCTCATTGATTGGACTCCAGGTTAGCTGACTCCTGACTTAAATTATCTTTTGGAGAAGTCATTAGCCTAGGGGTTCACATACTTATTCCAACCTACACTGAATGTTTCAATGATGTAGAATCAATATGGACCAGAAAAATAAAATAATGTGTTTTTAATTTAAGCCGACTATTGTTGTGACTTACAATTTGATCTGATCATCATCTATGACCCAATTTATGCAGAAATCCAGATCATTCTAAAGGGTTCACATACTTTTTTTTCTTGCCCCTGACCTATTTTCTTTCTATGTCTGACGTGTTAGGTGAGCAAATGGAAAAATAGATCAGATGTATTTTGTCATTTGACTGTCCCCACCCCCCACCCCTCTCGCTCTCTTTAGGCTGTGATGAAGCCGCCTGAGTTGAACCCTGAGACGGAGGAGAGTCTACCCACACGTCGCTCCCCGGAGGGGCCCGACCCCCCGGTCCTGACCGAGGTCAAGCCCCCCAATGACTCCCCCCTCGACCTGGAGTCGGTGGAGAAGAAGTTGGCCACCGGGCGCTACAAGTCTGTGGTGAGTCTAAAATCACACGCCACTCATGTGATCTCACAACCTGGCACTTTGAAAACACAATCAATCAACTGCCCTGCAAAAGTGGTTTTTATATTTGCAGACTGTTGTCCCAGTCCATTTCAATCCTTTCATCCCATCCGCATCCACCCAGCATTGTGTGAGAACAGGAGCTATGTTTGTATGAGTGCAGAGCCACATTATCCACAGACACCTGAGTCGTGGCATGAATGCTCATCCCCCGGGGAGCTCTCTTCGCTCAGTTCAAATGCAGTTCACTGTCAGAGAGAGGGATGAGATGGAGGGCAGTGTGTCACTCACTCAGTGCGGTGTTTTCTCCTTTCTTTCAGCTTGAGTTCAGTGACGACGTAGTGAAGATCATCCAGATGGCCATCAACTCAGACGGCGGGCAGCCAGAGAACAGGAAAGCCAATAGCATGGTCAAGTCCTTCTTTATCCGGGTGAGGAGAGCCAACAGGAATTGGCCTACAGAGAGCTTGCTTAGCCTCCGCTTCAGTAGTATGCTGAGGAAATATATATAAATGCAACATGCAACAAGTTCATTTTTATTTAACTCAAGGAAATAATTAAATTGAAATAAATTAATCAAGCCCTAATCTATACATTTCACATAACTGTGAATACAGATATGCATCTGTTGGTCAGAGATACCTTTTTTATTTTTAAGGTAGGGGCTTGGATCAGAAAACCAGTCAGTATATGGTGTGACCACCATTTGCCTCATGCAGTGCGACACATCTCCTTCACATAGAGTTGATCAGGCTGTTGATTGTGGCACGACAATGGGCCATAGGATATCGCCACGGTATCTCTGTGCATTCAAATTGCCATCGATAAAATGCAATTGTGTTCGTTGTCTGTAGCTTTTGCCTGCCCGTACCATAACCGCATCGCCACCATGGTGCACTCCTGTTCACAACGCTGACATCAGCAAACCGCTCGACCACATGACGCCATACACCTGCTCTGCGGTTGTGAGGCCGGTCGGACGTACTGCCAAATTCTTGAAACGAAGTTTGAGTCAGTAGGGAAACATTCCATTCCATTCTCTGGCATTCTCTGGCAGTCGGCATGCCGATTGCGCACTCCCTCAACTTGAGACATCTGTGGCGTTGTGACACAATTGCACATTTTAGAATGGCCTTTTATTGTCCCCAGCACAAGGTGCACCTGTGTAACGATAATGGCTCTTTAATCAGCTTCTTGATATGCCACACCTGTCAGGTAGATGGATTATCTTCGAAAATGAGATGCTCATTAACAGGGATATAAACAAATTTGTGCACAATTTGAGAGAATGAAGCTTTTTGTGCATATGGAATATTTCTGGGATCTTTTATTTCAGCTCATGAAATATGGGACCAACACGTTACATGTTGCATTTATATTTTTGTTCAGTATACTAGTATTCACCCTGATTTCAAAAGTAGTGCACTATGTAGGGCGTAAGGTGTCATTTGGGATGAAGCTATAGCTGTTTGCTGAGTCATTTGGGGTTAAGACAGTGGTGCTAAGCTCTTGACACAGTTTAAGTTTATATTCTTAAACTATTTAAAAAATGCCCAGGTCTGAGACTACCTTTTTTACATTTTTTTTTATGTATGTATGTTTTTATCTCTATATTAAATCATTTCTGTTTAACAATTTAAGTTCCTTACTGTGTTTTTCAATTAAAATGGTTATTAAAATTTTTAAAAAAAAATAGCCTCTTAGCAAAGGGCAATTTCTCAAGCAAGAATTTGGCTAGGAATGTCAGTGGTCTGAGTGGGGAAGGGAAAACTGAAAATGAGCTGTTATTGGCAGAGTTTTGGAACGCTTATTCGTCTATGAACTAATTTACCGCATGGCGACGTCACCATGGAAGGCCAAAACTCCATCCCACCAAAACAGGCTGACATTTCAGCTGGTCTTTTCAAACTGCTCTTACACTAAAAGGGCATTTTCATAATTTTCACAGTATTACTACAACCTCATAGTGGAGAAATGTATAGAAAACATGCAACTCAGGTTTTTGACTGCAGTGGGACCTTTAACGTCTATTTTCCCCGTCTCTGTTGCAGCAAATGGAGCGCGTATTCCCTTGGTTCAAAGTCAAGGAGTCCAGATTCTGGGAAACGCACAAATTCTCCACCAAGTGAGTGTTTATAACAGCAACATATCAATGAGATTACACAAGAGTCTAATAGATCGGTTCGCATTAATGATTCATATTGAAATGACACACTGAATTATTGTTACAGGAGATTATGACTCAAGATACATCTTATATCCTAAGTGAACTTAACTTTTCAATGTACTGTCTGATACTCCCATGCGTTGTAGGCCCCTATGTGTCAGTGTAAACACTGACTGGCCCACTCGAGGAGCCAAGTCCACCTGAATGTTTAGCTCTCTTCTTGCCATAGATCATGAATTGTGCATGCTCCCACTTCCATTGTGTGAAGGGGGCCAGCCCGTGTCCCCTTTGTCATAATGAGCTTTGAACACTCCTCTGTGGTCGCCTGCGGTTTCAGCAGCACCGATTTTAGTCCCTGCCTTCCAACCCCATTTTTGTTGATTTTAAATATTTAAAGTGCGTGTAGCAGCTATTTCTCAATGCCAGAAACGCATATAGTAACTTGGAACACCCCAAGAAGACATTCCCAAATCAAAAACTCATCTTTATTTTTATTTTTTTAATTAAACTTTTAATATTGTTCTATAAGTTTGGTTTCAGTTTTTTTTTCTCCAAATCGGCTCTAACTACGGAAACAACCCGACCAAAGCCTCGCGGTCAGCATTGTACAGTGAGCAATTAAAAAGCCATGCTCACCCTTCATATACTCAGGGGGTAAAAACAATTTAAGAAGCTAGATGTGGCATAGTAGTATGGAGCTAGCTAGCAATTGCATAGGAAGTGTTGCTGCACCCTACCACACAAAGCTTGGCCAGCTTGAATAAACAAGTGCCAGTGTGCCTCTATAGCAACGCAAATTAAACACTTTGGAAAAAGTGCGATACATTTGTAAGAATGAGGCAGGACAAATTGGGCGTCTACTCGTCAATCTACGGGGCACAACGATGGAAGGGGGGCTTCAGCGAAGCATTGCTTTTCAAAGTGGATGCTGTCCCGACCAACAACGTGGCTTATAAAGTATTAAAAACAGCCAGCAGAGCGTGCTTTATTCAAGGCTTCACCGTGTAAGTGAAAGAGCTAGCTTATTACAACCAATTCCAGCGAGTGGAAGGGGGGAAAAGTAAGGAACTTGTCTGTCAGCCCTGCATTAAAGACCAAAATTGGCTAAAGAAAATGGTGATAAATGAAGTATATACTAGTTTAATTTAAGGACCCAAAAATTGACAGCTGCGCCATACAGGTCGCAAAAGAGTTGAAGAGATGTCCGATGTACCGATTCCATGGCGTATGGTTTAGGAACTGATACACAAAACAATGCTGGATTCCAAACTTCATTTTTCAATTTGAATTATTATACAAAATTCTTGCAGTAATGATATATATGGGGTATAGCCATCCCAGGTCAGAACCATTTAGGTCCTTTGTTTTGGTACTGTCTGTATGCGGCTTCTTTTTGGTCGCAGGTCCAGGAAGAAGAATTGCAATGTTTACCTGGAACTAACTGCAAATAGCCCTGTTGGCTAATTTCTTTAAAGTCATTCAATCGACGGATAACACTCTTATCAAAGATGTTTCTTGAATTAACAAAATGTCAAATCTATAAGAATAGAAAGTTTCAGAACTTTCGAAACAGCACAGTTGAAAAAAGGATGGCACTAAAAAACAAACAAAGCATAACTATTGTAAACTGTACTGAATCTGTGAAATGTATATAATATGTAGAAGCCTTAGTAGTTGTCTATTAGTTTACTCCAATCAGGGATCAAATCTAATCAAATGGTATTTCACATGTGCCGAACAGGTGTATGTATACCTTAGAATGAAATGCTTACGTACAAGCCCTTAACCAACAATGCTGTTTTAAGAAACATTATATTTTTTACTTTAACACTTGAGTAAAATAACAGTAGTGAGGCTATATTACCGGGGGTACCTGTACAGAGTCTATGTGCGGCGGCTCACGTTAGTCGAGGTAATTGAGGTAATATGTAGAGGTCGACCGATTAACCGGAATGGCCCATTTTAATTAGGGCCGATTTCAAGTTTTCATAACAATCAGAAATCTGTGTTTTTGGACACCGATTTGCCCCCAATTTATTTGCACCTTTTATTTCATCTTTATTTAACTCGGCAAGTCAGTTAAGAACACATTTTTATTTTCAATGACGACTTGGAACGGGGGTGTTAACTGCCTCGTTCAGGGGCAGAACGACAGATTTTCACCTTGTCAGCTCTAACTCTGTAAACAAGGGCACCCTCATAGACGTCATCCTGACCAACTGGCCCTCCAAATATACCTCCGCTGTCTTCAACCAGGATCTCAGCGATCACTGCCTCATCGCCTGTATCCGCCTCGGAGCCGCAGTCAAACGACCACCCCTCATCACTGTCAAACGCTCCCTAAAACACTTCTGTGAGCAGGCCTTTCTAATCGACCTGGCCCGTGTATCCTGGAAGGACATTGACCTCATCCCGTCAGTTGAGGATGCCTGGTCATTCTTTAAAAGTAACTTCCTCACCATTTTAGATAAGCATGCTCCGTTCAAAAATGCAGAACCAAGAACAGATACAGCCCTTGGTTCACTCCAGACCTGACTGCCCTCGACCAGCACAAAAACATCCTGTGGCGGACTGCAATAGCATCGAATAGCCCCGTGATATGCAACTGTTCAGGGAAGTCAGGAACCAATACACGCAGTCAGTCAGGAAAGCTAAGGCCAGCTTCTTCAGGCAGAAGTTTGCATCCTGTAGCTCCAACTCCAAAAAGTTCTGGGACACTGTGAAGTCCATGGAGAACAAGAGCACCTCCTCCCAGCTGCCCACTGCACTGAGGCTAGGAAACACGGTCTCCACCGATAAATCCATGATTATCGAAAACTTCAATAAGCACTTCTCAACGGCTGGCCATGCCTTCCGCCTGGCTACTCCAACCTCGGCCAACAGCTCCGCCCCCCGTAGTTCCTCACCCAAGCCTCTCCAGGTTCTCCTTTACCCAAATCCAGATAGCAGATGTTCTGAAAGAGCTGCAAAACCTGGACCCGTACAAATCAGCTGGGCTTGACAATCTGGACCCGCTATTTCTGAAACTATCTGCCGCCATTGTCGCAACCCCTATTACCAGCCTGTTCAACCTCTCTTTCATATCGTCTGAGATCCCCAAGGATTGAAAGCTGCCGCAGTCATCCCCCTCTTCAAAGGGGGAGACACCCTGGACCCAAACTGCTATAGACCTATATCCATCCTGCCCTGCCTATCTAAGGTCTTCGAAAGCCAAGTCAACAAACAGGTCACTGACCATCTCGAATCCCACCGTACCTTCTCCGCTGTGCAATCTGGTTTCCGAGCCGGTCACGGGTGCACCTCAGCCACACAAGGTACTAAATGATATCATAACCGCCATCGATAAAAGACAGTACTGTGCAGCCGTCTTCATCGACCTCGCCAAGGCTTTCGACTCTGTCAATCACCAAATTCTTATCGGCAGACTCAACAGCCTCGGTTTTTCGGATGACTGCCTTGCCTGGTTCACCAATTACTTTGCAGACAGAGTTCAGTGTGTCAAATCAGAGGGCATGCTGTCCGGTCCTCTGGCAGTCTCTATGGGGGTGCCACAGGGTTCAATTCTCGGGCCGACTCTTTTCTCTGTATATATCAATGATGTTGCTCTTGCTGCGGGCGATTCCCTGATCCACCTCTACGCAGACGACACCATTCTATATACTTTCGGCCCGTCATTGGACACTGTGCTATCAAACCTCCAAACGAGCTTCAATGCCATACAGCACTCCTTCCGTGGCCTCCAACTGCTCTTAAACGCGAGTAAAACCAAATGCATGCTTTTCAACCGATCGCTGCCTGCACCCGCATGCCCGACTAGCATCACCACCCTGGATGGTTCCAACCTTGAATATGTGGACATCTATAAGTACCTAGGTGTCTGGCTAGACTGCAAACTCTCCTTCCAGACTCACATCAAACATCTCCAATCAAAAATCAAATCCAGAGTCGGCTTTCTATTCCGCAACAAAGCCTCCTTCACTCACGCTGCCAAGCTTACCCTAGTAAAACTGACTATCCTACCGATCCTCGACTTCGGCGATGTCATCTACAAAATGGCTTCCAACACTCTACTCAGCAAACTGGATGCAGTCTATCACAGTGCCATCCGTTTTGTCACTAAAGCACCTTATACCAACCACCACTGCGACTTGTATGCTCTAGTCGGCTGGCCCTCACTACATATTCGTCGCCAGACCCACTGGCTCCAGGTCATTTACAAGTCCATGCTAGGTAAAGCTCCGCCTTATCTCAGTTCACTGGTCACGATGGCAACACCCATCCGTAGCACGCGCTCCAGCAGGTATATCTCACTGATCATCCCTAAAGCCAACACCTCATTTGGCCGCCTTTCGTTCCAGTACTCTGCTGCCTGTGACTGGAACGAATTGCAAAAATCGCTGAAGTTGGAGACTTTTATCTCCCTCACCAACTTCAAACATCAGCTATCCGAGCAGCTAACCGATCGCTGCAGTTGTACATAGTCTATAGGTAAATAGCTCACCCTTTTTCACCTACCTCATTCCCATACTGTTTTTATACTGTTTTTATTTATTTACTTTTCTGCTCTTTTGCACACCAATATCTCTACCTGTACATGCCCATCTGATCATTTATCACTCCAGTGTTAATCTGCAAAATTGTATTATTCGCCTACCTCCTCATGCCTTTTGCACACATTGTATATAGACTGCCCATTTTTTCTACTGTGTTATTGACTTGCTAATTGTTTACTCCATGTGTAACTCTGTGTTGTCTGTTCACACTGCTATGCTTTATCTTGGCCAGGTCGCAGTTGCAAATGAGAACTTGTTCTCAACTAGCCTACCTGGTTAAATAAAGGTGAAATAAAAAAAATTAAAAAATTCAATCTTGCAACCTTACAGTTAACTAGTCCAACGCTCTAACCATCTGCCTCTCATTGCACTCCACGAGGAGCCTGCCTGTTACGCGAATGCAGTAACCCAAGTTAGGTTGCTAGCTAGCATTAAACTTATCTTGTAAAAAAATCTATCAATCATAATCACTCGTTAACTACACATGGTTGATATTACTAGTTTATCTAGCGTGTCCTGATTTGCATCTAATCGATGCGGTGCGTATCGTTGCTCCAATGTGTACCTAACCATGAACATCAATGTCTTTCTTAAAATCAATACACCGAAGTATACCTGCAAAATTTGCTTCTGGGTTGGATGGCGCTGTGTTAAGAAGCAGTGCGGCTTGGTTGGGTTGTGTATCGGAGGACGAATGACTTTCAACCTTCGTCTCTCCCGAGCCCGTATGGGAGTTGTAGCGAAAAGATAGTAGCTACTAAACAATTGGATACCACGAAATTGGGGAGAAAAAGGGGTAAAAATTAAACAACAACAAAGAGTGGAAGGCCGGAAAGATGCGTTTATATACGATTCAAAGCGGGTCTGAGTCTATACCTGTCTGTTTTTCTTGCAGCAGTGGCCTCCTCCCCAACGCTGTGTTGCCCCCCTCCCTGGACCACAACTATGCCCAGTGGCAGGAGCGCGAGGAGATCGCCCGCGCCGGGCAGCCCCTCAGAAAGAAGATCATCCCGGCCCCTTGCCCCAAGACCCCCGGAGAGCCCTACTCCCCCCCTCCGCCCCGGCCTCTACTTCCTCAAACACCCCCTATGCTCCACGGTGAGTCTGCTCAACACAACTATAGGGCAACACCTGGGGACAAAAGTAGTGCACCCGTTCCCTATATACTATATAGGGAATATGGTGCCATTTGGGTTACACACCTACACTAAGTATTTAATGGATACACTTTTTGATACTGTTTCAGTTGCAGGAAATTATGTGTTTGTGGCTTGCTTTCTTGTCTCTCTCAGACCTGAGCTGTGAAGACAGTCCTGAGCTGCTCCCACCCCCTGGTGTCAGTGACAACCGCCAGTGTGTGCTGTGTCTCAAGTACGGAGATGATAACACCAACGTAAGTCAAAGTTGGGCTAAACACCACCTTAGCAGTCGCGATTAGTCGTGGTACAGCTCTTGATCGTGTTCTTTGTGCTCGTGTCTGGTTTCAGGAGGGCGGTAGGCTGCTGTACATCGGGCAGAACGAGTGGACCCACGTGAACTGTGCCCTGTGGTCAGCCGAGGTGTTCGAGGATGATGATGGCTCTCTGAAAAACGTCCACATGGCCGTGATCCGAGGGAAACAGTTGGTAAGACTAATTAAACCAAAATACCTATTTGTATGAGATGTACAGTGCTTTTGGAAAATATTCAGACCCCTTGGCTTTTTCCACATTATTTTACTTTACAGCCTGAGTATAAAATTTATTAAAACAACAAAGTCCTCTGCAATCTACACACAATACCCCATAATGACAAAGTGAAAATGGGTTATTAGAAACTTTTGCTTTTCTAAAGTATTCAGACCCTTTGCTATGAGGCTCAATTGAGCTCGGGTGCATCCTGTTTGCATTGATCATCCTTGAGATGTTTCTACAACCTGATTGGAGTCCACCTATGGTAAACTCAATTGGTTGGACATGATTTGAAAAGGCACACACCTGTCTATAGAAGGTCCCACAGTTGACAGTGCATGTTAGAGCAAAAACCAAGCCAAGAGGTCGAAGGAATTGTCCGTAGAGCTCCGAGACAGGATTGTGTCGAGGCACAGCTCTGGGGAAGGGTACCAAAAACATTTATTCAGTATTGAAGGTCCCCAAAAAACACAGTGGCCTCATCATTCTTAAATGGAATAAGTTTGGAGCCACCAAGACTCTTCCCAGAGCAGGCCACCTGGCCCCAAAATCGGGGGAGAAAGGATTTGGTCAGGGAGGTGACCAAGAACACTATGGTCACTCTGACAGAGCTCCAGAGTTCCTCTGTGGAGATGGTTGTCCTTCTGGAAGGTTCTCCTATCTCTGTAGCATTCCACCAATCAGGCCTTTATGGTAGAGTGGCCTTAGTAAAAGGCACAGCCCATTTGGAGTTTGCAAAAAAGCACCTAAAGGAATCTCAGACCATGAGAAACAAGATTCTCTGGTCTGATGAAACCAAGATTGAGCTCTTTGGCCTGAATGTCAAGCGTCCCGTCTGGAGGAAACCTGGCACCATCCCAAAGGGTGAAGCATGGTGGTGGCAGTATCATGCTGTGGGGATGTTTTTCAGCAGCAGGGACTGCTAGTCAGGATCACAGCGAAGATGAACGGAGCAATGTCGAGATCCTTGAAGGATTTTGGGCTCCTGAGTAGCGCAGCGGTCTAAAAAAAACTGCAACTCGTTGCAAGAGGCGTCACTATAGTACCTGGTTCGAATCCAGGCTGTGAATGGAAACGAGTCCCCGCAGCAATGTTCCAACATTTAGTGGAAAACCTTCCCAGAAAGAGTGGAGGCTCGTATAGCAGCGACGGGGGGACCAAATCCATATTAATGCCTATGATTTTGGGATGAGAGGTTTGACAAGAAGGTGTCCACATACCTTTGGTCATGTAGTGCATGTTTCACTTAAACGCATGTTGCCATTACTTGGTTCGGTGCATAATTTACATTGTCTTCTATTATGCATGCTCTTGATACTAAATATACAAAAGTGTCTTTAAAAAAAAAATCTGAATTATTATTATTACTCAAATGACCTTGAGTTGTTGTTGATTATCTATGTCTAATGGCAGTGTCCTGTGATGTTTGTTTTCCTCTCGGCAGCGCTGCGAGAACTGCCAACGTCCCGGCGCAACAGTGGGCTGCTGCCTGACCTCCTGCACCAGAAACTACCACTTCATGTGCGCCCGGCAGCGCCAGTGTGTCTTCCTGGAGGACAAGAAGGTCTACTGCCAGCGCCACCGGGACCTCATCAAAGGAGAGGTGAGACGCAAAGCTGAACTCCTTCCTCATCTTCTCCAGCCCACCTCCCTTACCCACCTGCAGTATCACACACAAACAAACATCTAGAAGATACCCAACACTTTACAGATGAAAATGTTGACTCAATGTCAGTGTTTTTTTTGGTGTTATTTTTAAAGCTCTGGCTAACCGGTAAAAGGTAAAAACAACATGCATACAATTAGCCCGTATCTATCGAAATCATACTGCAGCATGGGTCAAACCGTGGTCATGGTGAGGAGAAGGGCGCACTTGTAGGTACTTCGTTTTGAAATGCATGACTTCCTTGCCCAGGTGGTGTCCGAGTCTGGCTTCGAGGTCACGCGGAGGATCCTAGTGGACCTGGAGGGGATCAGCATGCGGAGGAAATTCCTGACCGGCCTTCAGCCGGAGAACATCCACATGATGATAGGTGTGTATGTTTATATTATCCCCCTTCACAGCCATATATAGAGATCTCTATGGACTAGTCCCAAACAGCACCCTATTTCCTATTTATGGCATTACTTTTGACCAGGAATCATAGGGCTCTGGTCAAAAGTAGTGTACTTGTATAGACATTAGGGTGCCGTTTGCAACGCACACTACATATGGCTCTGCTTACTGTCTGTAACCTCTCCCTGGGACCCCCAGCCGTTATCTGGGGTTATCTGATCATATATTTCTGCGCTATGCAGCACACCTGATTTTTCAAATGGTCGACTGATCATCAAGTCCTTGAATTTATTTGAATGAGCAGTGCTAGTTCAGGGCTTTCCCAAAGTAGTGAAACGGCCAGGGGACGTCCGCAGTGTTTTGAGACACTAGCTGGCCCAACAAACATGTTTCTGAATGGCCTCCTTGGATTAGGGGCTCTTAACTTTTTTTCTCTTTTTTTTTTTCCCCCCATCGCAGGCTCCATGACCATCGATTGCCTTGGAATACTGACCGAGCTCTCGGATTGCGAGCGCAAACTCTTCCCCATCGGCTACCAGTAAGTACACACAGTGCTGCGCCTGTCTTTTTATGTGAAGTAGTCAGTGCAACAGAAGACTGATCAATTTGCTGGTTTCTGTCAACACAGGTGTTCCAGGGTGTACTGGAGCACTCTAGACGCCCGGAAGCGTTGCGTCTACACCTGCAGAATCCTGGTGTGTCGTCCCACTGTGGTGGAGCCTGACCTGAAGAGTGCTCTTCCAGAGGAGAACCGCACCATCTCCCACAGCCCTTTTATGCCCATTTTAGGTGTGTGTGTGAGCCAGAATGCTGCATCACTACATTATTAATTATGCAAATGTATGCGGCACTGCATTTGGTCTAGTTTGTTGCCGGCGTGTAAACGCATTCAATATGTTTATTTGACACGTGCACAGGGTACAGCAGGCAAACTACAGTGAAATGCTTACTTGCAAGCTCTTCCTCCAAAATGTAGTAATCTGAAGAATTGATTGCATTAAACTTTTCATTGACAGACAAAGCCCCGTCTCCGGTGCCCGATCCTTTTGACTCTCTGAAGCCCTCCAACCGCCTGTCCCTGCTGCCCTCCAGCCCCAATCCTCCTAAAGTTTACACACGAAACAGGCACCCCAGCTACCCCCCGTGCCAGCGCTCCCCTGGCTCCAGACCACTTCCATCCCCAGGTATCTTTGAACTCTTTACCCCATTTACCTAAAACTGTCATTGTAAACTCCCATTCACGCGTGGAGACATGCAGTATGGTAAAATGTATTTATGTCCATGTTGTTTTGCAGGCGGATCCTCTCAGTCGGCCCATGAGATTGTGACGGTGGGGGACCCCCTTCTGAGTTCCAGCCTAAGGAGCATCGGCTCCCGGCGCCACAGTACCTCTTCCCTCTCTCCCCAGCCCAGACAGAAGGTAGTCTCCCCTCCACAGGCCGGGGTGGCTGCTGCCATGAACCAATTGGCCCTGCTCTCTTCTTCCACCCCACCCCCTGTGCTCTCCTCTTCCTCTGCTTCCAGAGACCTGGGTCTAAGGGATACAGCGAAGCCGCCCGCCGGCGGAGTCCGGACGCAGAGCCGCGAGACTAGCTCACCCAGCCCTGGAGGTCAACACCGACACCACCACAGCATCTCTGAGATGAAGACAGACGGTGGGAAAGAAAGTGCGCCTTGCAAGCAGGCTGTGGGGGAGAACCCCAAACTTTCCCCAATGGCCCCAGGGATGGCAGGAGCGAGCCAGACCTCCCCACCACCAGGTACAGGTGTCCTGACAGGGCACCAAAGGGCCAGCAACAGCAAATCCCAGGCGGAGAAGGGGAAGCAGGGCGGGAAGGTCCCTGACCTGTCGGCTGGCGTCACGCTCCACTCCCGCCACTGTGTCACCACGACCCTGTCGAAGGACAGAGGTGGTGGCGGTAGTAGTAGCAACCCGGCTAAGGAGGGAAGTGTGACCTTGGCGCAAGCCTCTAAAGATTCTGTGAAATTGGGGTCTCCCCAGCCCCTGTTCCACAAAAGCGTTGGGAGGCAGTCCCAGGACTATGTGTCGGGGCCAGTCCCTGCCGCCGCCACAAAGCCCCTGTGGTTTTCGGGGGCCGATGATGACGTCATCAAACGGAGCTCCCAAGCCACCCTGGCTGTTCCCTCCAGCCACTCGGCCGCCACCACCAAAGACAAGCACTCCAAAGTCCGAACAATCGACAGCCGAGAGGCATCTAAAGAGAGGGAGAAGACCCCTCAGAACAGCAACAAGAACCCCACGCTCAACAACAACAATGCTAAAGAGACTGGTGGAACCACTAACGCTCCAACCCCGACCTCGCAGAACTGCAACAGCAAAGCTGCAAACCTCAGTAACAACACCAAAGCCATTGGCATGCAGGAGGTGGAAAAGCTGGAGAATCAGGGAAGAGGACGATCTTCAAAGAGCAGGGAGAGATTCTCCAGTCCTGAGAACAGCTCCAGCCTAGAGGCCATTAAGCAGCCCAGGATAGCCTCGGAGAGAAGCATGAGGGCTTCACAGGTACAAGCAAGAGTAACAGCCAACGAAGTCGCGGCTGCTAGAGACAAAAAGCGGGCTATCGTCAAGGCGTCCCTGACGCCGCTGAAGACCGACCCGAACGGGACCAACACCGTGAGCACTTCCTCTGACTCCTGCACTACCACTTCCATCTGTCCAGTAGGCCTGGAGGGACCCCCCCACCGCAGGTCCTCCTGCTCCATGCTCTTCTCCACGTCGTCCTGCTCAGTGTCGAACAACCCGCCACTGCACCCCGAGGACCGTGAGGAGAAGCGACTCCTGGCTCACTGCACCGAGGACGAGGGTACCAGGGACGACCACGCCTTGCTGGAGGAGGAAGGCGGCGACGGGGACAAACGCCACGAGGACGACAGTGACTGCTCGGGCTCGGCCAAGCGACGTTACCCAAGGCGCAGCGCCAGGGCCCGCTCCAACATGTTCTTCGGCCTGACTCCTTTCTACGGGGTGCGCTCCTATGGAGAGGAGGATATCCCTTTCTACAGCAGCAGCGGGGATGGGCCCGGGAAGAGGAAGGCTGGGGGCGGCAGGCGCTCGGCCGAAGGCCAAGTGGATGGGGCAGACGATAGGAGTAACTCCTCCTCAGGGGACAGCGGAGAAGGAGAGGAAGGGGGATTCAGCCAGTGTTCCAACAAGGATCCATACTATTACAACTTCACCCGCACCATCATCAACCCCGGCCCTGTGATGCCCTCAATCGAGGGGATTGACCAGTGCCTGGGGAGGGGCTCTCAGCTGCAGCGCTTCCTGAAGGATGAGAAGGAGGAGAGGGTTGTTGCTGCTGCGGATGGAGTTCCCACCCGGAGCCTCCTGGGCCACCAGCAGATTGGCCAGCTGGACGGCATTGATGACAGCTCAGAGAGTGACGCCAGCGCGAGCACCACCAACACCACCACCACCACGGCCACCGCAGCGTCCTCTTCCCACAAGAGCACAGGAAAGAGGAAGGGCAGAGAGAGGCACATGGAGAAGCTGGAGCACGACTCTGGGAAGGAGGTGGACAACAGCAGCGGAGGGGGTGGGAGCAGCGGTAGCAGTAGCAACAACAGCCGAGAAGGCAGGAAGAGCCAGAAGGACAGCTCTCTCCCTCTGGGTGGGGTGAAGTCGTCCCAGAGACAGGACCCCCTGGAGGCCCAGCTCTCACTTAGCACTGATCTGCTCAAGTCAGACTCGGACAACAACAACAGTGACGACTGCGGCAACATCCTGCCGTCGGACATCATGGAGTTTGTCCTCAACACGCCCTCCATGCAGGCCCTCGGGCAGCAGCCTGAGGCCTCCTCCTCCGAGCTCCTCTCCCTGGACGAAGGCTATGGGGTGGGTGTCAACCGCCGCAAAGACATCCTCTTCGAGGACTTCCCTCAGCCGCTGGCCAGTGCTGAGCCCGCGGAGAGTGGGGTGAGCACGTCCATCTCGGTCGAAGAGCCATATGGTCTGCCTCTGGAGCTGCCATCTGACCTCTCTGTCCTGACCACTCGCAGCCCCACGGTCAACAACCAGAACCATGGCGGCCTCATCTCAGAGGGCTCAGAACGCACCATACTGTCCCTGGCAGCCTCTGACGAAACCATTGCAGAGAAAGGAGGCGAGGACAAGCAGCAGAGAGGAGGGGCCGGTGTGTCCCCTGAGAGCCAGCAGGAAGGAAGTGGAGGTAGCCGAGAATCTCAGGTAAGAGAAGGCCACATGACCCCGGAGCAGTTTGAGCATATCACTAGCCCCTCCCTGGGCCATGTGGTCGAAGCAGATAACCAGGATCTGACCAGGAGCTCTGGGACCCCCGTCCTACCCAGCTCCCCCACCCCACCTCTCCAGGGACAGAAGTACATCTCTGCTCCATCTTCAGCCAGCCCTGGACCCTCCCATGTGGCCAGCATGGCTGTCCAAACCACCTCTCATTTAAAACAAGGCCCAGAAAAACTCATAGTGGTCAACCAGCATCTGCAGCCCCTCTACGTCCTACAGACGCTCCCCAATGGTGTCACTCAGAAGATCCAGATCACCCCATCGGTCAACGAAACAGGAGTGATGGATACCATGACTCTAACCACAGGGCTCACCACCGGGATAACCACTTCTCAGCCCATCTTTCCTGCTGGGGGTAAAGTGTTGGGCACCATGTCCCATCACCCTCAGATCCATACTTTCACCGGCACCACCCAGACGGGCTTCCAGCCTGGCATTCCCAGCACCACCTCCGGCCTCCTGATCGGGGTGCCCTCCCACGAGCCCCAGATCCTGGTGACCGAGGCCGGACGGAGGCACGACTTGGCCCCCAACGTGACCATCGTGTCCAGCGCCGCCTCCATCTCCACGTCCTCGGCCGTGCTCGTGTCTGGACACGGCAAGAAGCGACCCATTTCCCGTCTCCAGCCGCGGAAGACCAAGAAACTAGCCCGCTCCAGGAGCCAGCCCACCCTGGCCCCGTCTGAGGTGAGACCCAACATGACTCTGATCAACCTGTCTTCGCCACAGATAGCCCAGTCCGGACTGGTCGAACTGGGCACCCTGACCACGGCCGCCACCACTTCTCACCGCAATGTCCCCAACATTATCAAGAGACCCAAATCAGGAGTCATGTACTTTGAGCCCATCCAGCAGAGGAGGCCTCTTCCCAGTGGGCAGCCTGGCATCCTGGGCCACGACTCCTCCACCCACCTGCTGCCCTGCACTGTCTCGGGGCTCAACCCTAACCAGTCAGCAGTGCTGAACATGGTGTCCATGGCTCAGCCCAGCGGGCCCGGAGGCCTCATTGCGCCAGGCTCTGTCTCTCTCAGCACCCCAGTGCTCAGCTCTGCTGAAATCACGGGACCCATCAGCAGCCTCCTCTTCAAAGCCACCCCGCACAACCTGGGCCTTCCGGAGCAACAGATGCTCCTCCAGTCTGGAGCACCTCTGATGTCTCAGCTGTGCAGCCCCGCCCAGACCTCCATCGCCAGCAGCATCTGTGTGATTCCCTCCCATCAGACCATCAGCATGTCCTTAAGCCAGCAGGTGGACCCAGAAAGCAGCGCTTTCCAGCGGCAGCAACACCCGCCAAATGCTAGTGGACAACCTGTGGCTCTGGCCCCCAGCCCGGTCTCACAAGACGCCGGCAAGGGACATCCAGTTGGGGTGTTCTCCCAGAGTTCCCGCTCTCAAAGCTCAAGCGCTATGCCTATATCCAGGTCCTCATCAGAGCAGAAACGAGAGCTGAGGTGTAGCGCTGCAGCAACGGCTTTTACGGGCTCTGGGAAAGGGAAGCAGAAAGCCAAGCGGACGAGGCAGAGTCCAGACAAGGCCAGCGGGAAGAAACACAAGGGTTGGCAGACAGAGTCTCCTCGGGAGACGAAAGGAGACCGGGAAGCACCCTCCACTCCTGGGTAAGATTCTCACAAAAGATAACTCATGAAATAATCAACTAGTACTATACTGATTTCACGACAAATGTGTTATGATACTATGGTTGGCATCCGCTACATATCCATATTTGAATTCCCTCTACCACTGCAGCTCTAGCTCTCCTGAATCCGTGGACACAGGCAAGCCCAGAGACGGGGGCACCTGCAAAAGGTAAGTCATGCAAGCTTGTCATCCATTTCCATTTTTTTCTCCTATACTATTAAAATGTCAATGGGTAATGTTTCTCCTGCTCAAACCGGTAATGTTTCTCCTGCTCAAACCGGTAATGTTTCTCCTGCTCTAACCAGTAAAACAACAGAGTTCCCTGAGGAGAAAGGCGAGACCACCGCTGGCTCTCTACTGGTGGCCACCCCTGACCAGGAGGGCAGCCGCAGGGACTCTTCCATGGACCACAAGCCCAAGAAGGGACTCATCTTTGAGATCTGCAGCGACGATGGCTTCCAGATCCGCTGCGAGAGTATCGAAGGTATCCAAAGTCCTGACCTTATTCTCTTGCTCCGTGTTTCCATGCAGCATGGTTATGAAGCACAATGGTAGAAAATAGCTCTACATTTCTTGAAGTGAATGTGTAACAGTCAAGATCTCTCATTTCCAAATCCTCGTACAGATTAAGAAAACTACATGTGTACTTCAATGACCTGTCGTGTCTTCTCCCTCTCACCCACAGAGGCCTGGAAGTCCCTGACTGATAAAGTCCAGGAGGCCCGCTCCAACGCCAGACTCAAAGAGCTCTCCTTTGAAGGTACCATTTCAGATTTTTATTTTGTTTATGCCGGTTCATTTCTTTTGAAGAATGAAATGGTCACTCATCAAACTTTGTATCCTCTGTACCCCTCAACTCCTTCCTTTGTTCTCTCTCTCTCTCTCTCTCTCTCTCTCTCTCTCTCTCCTTTCTCTCTCAGGAGTGAACGGTCTGCGGATGCTGGGTGTCCTCCACGATGCCGTGGTGTTCCTGCTGGAGCAGCTGTATGGTTCCAGGCACTGTCGCAGCTACCGCTTCCGCTTCCACAAGCCCGAGGAGGCCGACAAGCCCCCGATCAACCCTCATGGCTCGGCCCGCGCCGAGCTCCACCAGAGGTACAGCCCTCTTCCAACACATAAAGGCATAGGATGCAGACAAATGTACAGTATTTACCGTAGGAAGTGCAATATGACCCCATTTACACTGTATATTAGAATGGCAAAGAGTTGAAAAACTACAAACCTCAGATTTCCCACTTCCTGGTTGGATTTTTTTCTCAGGTTTTTGCCTGCCATACGAGTTCTGTTATACTCAGACATCATTCAAACTGTTTTAGAAACTTTTCTGTTTTCTATCCAATACTACTAATAATATGCATATATTAGCATCTGGGACAGAGTAGCAGGCAGTTTACTCTGGGCACCTTGTTCATCCAAGCTACTCAATACTGCCCCCCCTGTCACCAGGAAGTTAATGTCATCACTGAGTCATGACTGGACAGGTGAAGACCATGTGGCGGAGACCTTGACCCTGATGAATCATGTCTAATTATTGATTAGTTCAGGAAGCACTTCTAAAGTTTAGTTTATTTAGCTGGACCCGAGTCTATTAGTTTTCTTTTAATTGTTGAAGAAATTCAGATCTATGCATTCTACTTCAGCAATTAAAATGTAGTGAGCCGTTTATACACGGGCTCTCTTAACTGATGTTTTGGCGCTGATAACTGCATCTTCGTTAACAAGTCCCTATTTGGGAGAGGTCCTTCCTAGGGTTAAGAGTCTGCATCATTGATTTGTGTGTCTGCTCCATCTGCCTTCGCCGCAGGAGGTCTGTGTTTGACATGTTCAACTTCCTGGCCTCCAAGCACCGCCAGCCTCCCGAGTACAACCCCCACGAGGAGGACGAGGAGGTGCAGCTCAAGTCTGCTCGGTGAGTCACGCCGCCCCGTTACACAATTCCTGTTTTTAGTTTATTTTTACTTCAGAAAATCAGGAGGACTATTTCTTTATTCTCCGTATCATCATTACAATGGACTTGTAGTCTGTCGTCTTGGTTTTCTGTTCACATACGGTTGGAGCTTCACGGTGGTAGTAGACCATCCTTCCTTCATTGTAACACACTGTGCTACTGTTGTTTTTCAGCCGGGCCACCAGCATGGACCTCCCCATGCCCATGAGGTTCCGACACCTGAAGAGAACGTCCAAGGAGGCGGTGGGGGTGTTCAGGTTAGGAAAACGCTGGCTCCGTGACGTTTCGCCTGATACAAATCCAAAGGCAGTGCGGTGGTTTTAAACAAGAAGAGGAACTACTACCGTAGCTTTGCTGTAGCTACGTCCTTGTTCCAGAGAGTGGGGTTTAAAAGCGGGAAACCTTTTGTTGAACCAGTTGTCACTTCGCCTCTGTGTGTCCTCCCCTCACAGGTCAGCCATACACGGCCGAGGTCTGTTCTGCAAGAGGAGCATCGACGTGGGGGAGATGGTGATCGAGTACTCGGGCAACGTCATCCGCTCTGTCCTCACCGACAAGCGGGAGAAGTACTACGACGGCAAGGTGAGGGAGAAGCCAGGCGTCAATGGAACACAGTCCTCTCTGTTCATTCATTTCGAGTCTGAACAGGGTCCCTTTCGATGGGCAAACGTTGTGGAACGTTGCAGATAGACATGTCATGAAAAGAACTTGTGCGAGTCCTTATTCTGCTTGTCAGAGAGGGACGTTCTGCATAATGAAGTTATTTTCTGTCTGAATGTTCTATAATGTTGGGCCCTGCTGAATGTGGTTTTCATGTGTCAACATCATTTTAGTAATTTGATAATGCAATCCTCAGCCAATGGCGTCTCACTCTCTTCTCCTCCCGTCCCTCCCTCTACAGGGCGTTGGCTGTTACATGTTCCGCATTGATGACTACGAAGTGGTGGACGCCACCGTGCACGGCAACGCCGCCCGCTTCATCAACCATTCGTGCGAGCCCAATTGCTACTCGCGAGTCATCAATGTGGACGGGCAGAAGCACATCGTCATATTCGCCATGCGTAAGATCTACCGCGGTGAGGAGCTCACCTACGACTACAAATTCCCCATCGAGGAGCCGGGCAATAAGCTTCCATGCAACTGCGGAACCAAGAAGTGCCGCAAGTTCCTCAACTAGCCCCCTCCCACTCTGCTGTGTGATGTTAGCGGTCCTTCTCCCACTCTGCTATGTGATGGTAGTGGCGTTAGCGGTCCTTCTCCCACTCTGCTTGTATGATGGTAGTGGCGTTAGCGGTCCTTCTCCCACTCTGCCGAAGCAGTCTCCTCGACTAGCGTGGCGCCATCCATGCAATGCCATGTCTTAGAGTGCAAAGTGATGCTTCCAGTACTGACCTCTCTTTTTGCTATACGGCTTGTGCAGAAAGAGGCGCGTTACAGACCGGGTTAAGTTCGATACAAGCTATGTTTTTGAAAGAGAACAAATTATTATTGTGCCTCTGGTTGTTTTTGTTTACTTTTCAGACTCTGAGAAGTCAAAGGAAATGGTAACTGTAAGATTAGCAATTTTCAACGTTTTCTGTCTCTGACTGATTCAAAAAGATTATTTTTTTTCCCCCTTTTTGTTCTGAATTTTAACATCACCTCACATTATTTTTCTAGAGATGATATCTCAATTCTGTGTGAGCATCGAATCCATTGATTATGTGCACACACAAAAAGAAGAATTGCCACCTTGTAAGAGTTCCATTTTACACACCAAAGTGCAATTTGTGGAAGGGAATTTTCTCTGCATTTTAGAAATAGAGCGAGGACGTATTAGAACCGATCAGAGGACGCTTTTCTCTTGGCCTCATCTGTTTATACACATCTGCCTGTCGGAATGTGCATCCCGTGCAGCCTTCGGAGTAGCCGCAATAACATAAAGCTTTGCTTGGGCTGCTTCGCTGTGTATTCAAAGACACTGTAAATAGTTCCTATGCCTGTCCAGAGCAACAAGTCGCAAGATGTGTTAGGAAGAGAAACACTAGAGGGAGTCGGGGTCGAAACGACAGAAGGAAAGAAAGAAGCCTGTAGATTATTTATTTTCTAGTTGTATGTTATTGTTAATCGCGACTGTACTTGTACAGAGTCATTGTCAGACACGTAGCCGGGCGTCGGTCATTAGATTGTCGTGGCCGTGACTAGCAAGCTAGGCGGAGATTCTGGTGGACTGACAGTTGAGGGACTAACTTTTATTTCGTTTTTTTTTTTTTTGCTGTAGTAAATGTTATTGTTGGTTTTGTATAGGAAAAATGATAGACTGAGCCATCTATTTCTGTCGCAGGTATGCACTCGTTATGTCGTCTTATTCGAAATTTGGTTAGAACAGAGTCCGGAATTACAGCGACGAGAACCAAACGTCATCCCCCTAAATCTGATTTCCCCTTAAGCCCGTTTGAAATTATAGCCTATTTCATGAATTACTGTTGCAAAGGAATTGTTTTTTTTCTTCTTCTTTTTTAAAAATCGGGTCATTTGAAGTCTTGTCTCTTCTGGCTCTTTTTTGTTATGGGCAGAAAAATATCATGCTTGCTTTGAGAATGTAAATAATATATATTTTTCTATACAAACGACTAAAAAGCACTCACTAGTGAATAGCACTTAATGTTATAAATAGTATTTATATTTTTAAGAAATCCTATTTATTTTATTGCCATTTTTGTAGGAAATAGAGGTTTACAAACACTAATGCTTGGTCTCTACATTTTATTTTTATTGAGCTGCCTTTTTTCAAAGCTGTTTTTTTCGTTGCTGTTAATTTCATTTTGTAGCCTGAATGTTTCTTTTTGGATTCCAAAGACTGAAGCTGTCGCTCCCCGCTGAGCCCAGTCCACCAGGAGCTCTATATGTCAATCAAGGACATTTCCATTGACTGCATGTTAGCAGCATGGAATTATTATATGCCCTTGATGGATTCTTAGTGCTCATCTTTTGGAATAGCTGTCTGATATCACCTTTTTCCAGCCTTAATTCCACGCGTCACGCGGAGGCTCCAGCCAGGCCATTCAGACCTGGGTGTTTCACCGTGCGCAATTCATTCACGCTTTAAATAAAATAAAATGTCTACAAATTTCCCTTTTGGGATCAAACGCGTTCCATAATCCGCAAACTGTAAGAACAACCCGGTTTAATGCCTATAGCCACATCAGTGCTCCAAGATTCCCCATTGCCTTCATATTAATACCTGTCAATGTTTTATGTTTCTAATCGACTCCCTCGTAAAGTCCAGCATTTGGTTTGTGGCATTTACATGAGACAGGCGACACGTGGAAAGCTTTTTTAGAAGCTCCGTAGAAGCTGATGAAGTTAGGAAAGGTTGGACGAGGCTCACCGTTTTACCATTGACCACAATGCAACCCCTGTTATTCATCAACATCTCTTGCTTTGCATTTGTTGTAACTGAGCACGCTTTGCTTAGAGAACTCTGTAACTTGTAAATGTAACAGTAGTAGATTGACAGAAGTAGTCCCGGTTTTGGTGAGAATGGGGACATTGGGTACAAAAAGTGGATAGGTTGATGACCGGCATATATTTCCTCGAACGAATCTCACCAAATTGCTGCTTTGTACAACTCTGGCTCCAGTTGTCCTATAGCGAGCCACTTCAGGCCAGTGATTTTTTTTGTTTGTTATGTTTTTGGTTTGTAATCTGTTTTTTCCTCGTAGTCTGTTGACTTTATATCTTGTAAGGCCGTCACAGAATCTCTCCAACCCTTACCCTGCCCAGGCTGTGAAGTGAAACCATAACTTTGCCAACACATTGCACTTGTGACAGGCACTGACTTAACATGGGAAATGACGTTCTACTCATTGTAAACACAATGGGTTCTTATGTTTTAAAAACCACAAGCACAGATGCTGTTTAAGCTCCCTTAGGAATTGTGGCCCCCAGGAAAGTGCACTTCTGCTCGACCTTCTCCCAAGTGTGTAAGGGACGTTCCGAGTGCAGGGACCACTCTGGAGGCCAACAGTGAACACTCCTCAACTTCCTTGCAGCCTGGGTTTTGCCAGCTAATTCAGGGATACAGTTTTGGTTCAGCTCTCGCTGTCCTCCCATCCTGGCTAGCCTTTGGGTGAGGCACAGGGTCATGCTGAATTCTGCTGCTAGGTCTTTAATGAATGTATATACAAAAACTGAATTGTGGTGATTTCTGGTATCAACCACGTTTTTGTTTTTGAGTTAAATAGAACCCACAAAAAGACTGGGGAAGATGACCTCACAGGACAGTTTTTGTTTGTTTCATTTCAGAGGGAAAAAGATTGAGGGACGGCTTT
Source organism: Oncorhynchus keta (assembly GCF_023373465.1). NCBI lineage: Eukaryota > Metazoa > Chordata > Actinopteri > Salmoniformes > Salmonidae > Oncorhynchus > Oncorhynchus keta. The sequence continues at coordinate 5,224,893 of NC_068438.1, read as the reverse complement.
CTAGTCTTAACGTCAAAAGGTCACACTGAATGAACTTAAGACTTCAAAGATCGCTTTGGTAATCAATTTACTAATCCCAAAGGCTCCGTCTCTGACTCCTCTACAGATCCATAGCAGTAAAGTGTGACGTTTCAGTACTTGGTGAACAACAACTCATTAGTCAAGTGTTTTTAAATGGCAGATAGATTCCGTTGTTTCTTGGACTTCATAATAACATGCCACACCAGTGGCCCTTTTCCTTCACTTGTAATTATGCTATATATACATAAAAACATATACCGAAACAGAAATAGTAACATGTACTTCAGTATCTATACAATATACGGAATGAACAGACAAACTTAGTTACAGTAGCAAACAGCAGGTTTGTAATGGTTAATAGCAATGTTCAATGTACTCTATAATGGTTTTATGTTACAGTATCAGTTTAAAATAACTAACGTACATCATCTTTGTATATTGATGTCCAGTACCAGTTTTCCTGTGCCTGTGTATGTTCCATTGGCAGGAGCATTGCAGTTTCTTTCACTTTTTTATTTTTATTTTTTTTTGCGAAAAGAAACAGTATTTATGTGATAAGATGTATAACGTGGTTGTGAACTTCTTGAAGTCAGCCATTTTGTTTTTGTGTTTGATTGTTGTAGTGAATGTTTTTTTTTTCTTTTTCTTTTTTTTTTCTTTGTAAATTCTTAACAGGGATTTTAGACTGCTTACTTGATGGTGGTATAATTGAGTTGCGTTTGTGGAGACTAGGGGGAAAAAAACGAATCCCACCAAAATGTTATTTTACAGTCTTCCATGTCTCCCTTACCACCCCCCCCTCTCTCTTTGGAAGCTTTGGTTGTACTTATGTCTTGTTTTATAGAAAGTGATAATGATGATACGTTTTTATTTATTTATTTAGTGTATTGGAACATCCATGAATTTACAGGTCAAGGTAGTTGCCGGGAACCTGCTTGAAAGAAGTTTGAAAAAAAAAAATACTTAACTGTATTTGTAATTTTATAATTGTTCCTTGTGTATAGAACTTATCAGCCTGAGAAGGGACGTGGCATCAAGGGGAGTTGGCGGTAGGACTTGGGAACGGTTAAACGGCTCTTCTTATGCCTTGAATATACCTTTTGTCTTGTTAACACTTCCTCCTGAACTCCATGAGAATAATGATGATTATGATGATACTATTTTTCCCTATTAGTTGTACATCAGTGTTCTCTCATCTGTCACAGAAATGAAGGAAAGTTGAACCACAATAGTAAACCACAAACTACTTAAGGTTGAATGTATAATTAGGAAACACAATTGTACATAACTGTAAAAAGAAAAGTTTCTAATCATGTTTATTTTCTATGCACTTTTTTTATTTAAGTGATAGTTTAAATAATAAACATGTCTCGTTTACTCTTTCTTAAGGCTCTGTCTCCGTTTCTGTACCTTTGGTCTGTCAACCTAGAATATAGTCCACGTATGTGTTAGTGAGAACATGCTGGGTTAGAGTTCCCCGATTTTAGCGACGCAACGTAGGCTTACAAATGTTTTTAACCATGCATTGTTCCTACAACGGCCGACGATGTAACATGCATTTTCCAAAACGCCACGCAGAAAGAGTGTTCGCCAAGTGTCGTTTGGAGCATGTAGATACTGCTAGGATCGAAAGAAAGGCAGTGCTGCTCTCTAAGATTTCTCCATTCAAATCTGAATGTTAACGTTGTAATTATTTCACAATCCTGATGATGGATCCGCACCTAGAGAGACATCACCTTATGACTACAAATATTGAGGCGGCTTATTCTAATTCTTACTCTGATGCACTAAATCGCATTCATTTGGCACATTGCGCACTTTACATATGATAAAATATTCAGGCAAAATATAGACAGTACCCTACAAATTACTAAATTGACTCAACATGAAGTTGATTTCAATATCTTTGAAATGCACTGTATATATCTTTGAAGAACACAATCCTAATATTGACTTTCACCACCCCCTTTTGTCTTCAGAAAAGCCTCAATTTGTCAGGGCATAGATTACAAACTCAATCGTTCTACAGGGATGCTGGCCCATGTTGACGAATTCTTCCCACAGTTGTGTCAAGTTGGCTGGATGTCCTTTGGGTGGTGGACCATTCTTGATACACACGGGAAACCGTTGAGCGTGAAAAACCCAGCAGCGTTGCAGTTCTTGACACAAACCGGTGCACCTACTGCCGTACCGCGTTCAAAGGCACTCAAATATTGTCTTGCCCATTCACCCTCAATGGTGCACACACATTCCCTTTCAATGCTTAAAAATCTATCCCCTTCATCTACACTGATTGACGTGGATTTTACAAGTGACAGTAAGGGATCATAGCTTTTTACCTAGATTCACCTGGTCAGTCTGTCATGGAAAGAAGTTTTTTTTTATTTTAACCTTCGCTTGTTCAATTGCAAAGACATTGGCAACTTTGTATTTGTAGTCAACTTTGTTCTGAACGGTCACAGAGAGGCAGATAGAATAGAGCTGTTTATGTTTAGCGGAAATCTTCTGTGTATAAAGTGACGCCATAGGGGGAAAAAACACATCTAACAACGCACTTTAGCTGTTTTATGAGGCAGTTGGTAAATATCGAGAGTTTCAGTGCACTTTTAGGAACTATGGTTTAGGGAAACGGCTCAGAGATTGAACAATGCTCCTACAAAGGTTCTAATGATGAATTTAGCCTTGGGGTGCTTTTGGGAAACCGTGGCCATATGTGTCACTCCTTGTTCAGTTCTGTTTCTATGTTTATGAACCCCATAGTACCCTATTGTAAAAAGTGTATCCCACTGATAGAAAGTGTGAGGTATGAAGTTTATCTAGTTTGCAAACTCAACTTGATTTCCTCGGTTGACATAACCTATTTTGAAGGCAGCAGGGTAACCCAAACTATAACAAAGCCAAAATTAAGTTGTCAATTCAGAATACAAATCTAGGTCATAAATACTTCCATTGTAATGCAAGTTCCAAACGTGTAGTAGCAGATAATCATCTTTGGTCAACTGAGAAGCAGTTTGTGTTATAGAAATAATAGGCAGTGTTTTGGGTTTAGTGCTCCAGGACACAACAGGTTGCACCTCAGATATAATCCTGCTAGCAGCCCTCTGATTGAGCAGATCACATTTCACTAGATATTTTTCTCCCAGACCTGGGATTCCACAGATCAGCTAACCAGATCACCCCACTGATACTAGCGTGCCTCTACCTTTTAAAGCTTAATTCACATGTTCATTACTTTTCCAGCCAGCTCCTCAGATGGAACGAGAGAGCTGGAGGAAAGAAATTGAGAGATAGCGTTGAGAGTGGATGCAGAGATGAAGAAAGACTGAATTCTCTATGGACGGCTGGAGAAAATCCAGGCGGGAGAGAAAATCAAAATAAAAGAGGTGTTGGATTAGGGATAGGAGAGCACAAAAGGAGGAAATTAGGAGGGAAGAGGTTGAGAGGAAAGAGGAGGCAATGCAGAGAAATGTAGCAGAGAAGGACAAACAGGATAAAAAGCGGGAGGAGATCGTTATGAAAGACAAGTGTCTGGATAGACAAAGTGAAACTGGAGAAAAGTTGGAGTCTGACAAGGAAAAAGAAGTTGAAGAGGAATAAAATAGTGGAAAGGTTGACTGGATAAGAGATGGAAGAAAATGAAAGGAGATGGTCAGAATGAAAACTGATGTGGAAGAGAAGGCAAAGGTGGAGGTGAAGAAAGAAGTTGGAGGGATTGAAGAAGATGATGAGAGGCAAAAGAGAACAAAGTGGAGATATTTGAGAAATGGAATGACAAGGTGGAGTGTGTGAAGCTGGATATGGAGGAGAAGATGTAAGTAGAGAGGGTGAGGACAAGAAAGAGAAAGACATACAGGAACTCAAGTCCTTCTGCTCACCCGATCTAGAATTCCTTACAATCAAGTGCCGGCCATTTTACCAACCAAGAGAATTCTCGTCACTCACAGCTGTGTGCCTTCCCCCTCAAGCAGACAACAGGACGGCCATCAAGGAACTTCACTGGACTATATGCATACTGGAAACCATACATCCTGTGGCTGCATTTATTGTAGCTGGGGATTTTAACAAAGCAAATTTGAGAACAAGTCTACCTAAATTCTTCCAGCATATTGATTGCGAATCCACCGAATCCACCACATGTGGAACACTCGACCACTACTACTCTAACTTCTGTGATGCATACAAAGTCCTCTCCCGCCCTCCCTTCAGCAAATCCGACCACTGAGGCCATCTTGCTCCTTCCGTCTTATAGGCAGAATCTAAAACAGAATGTACCAGTGACGAGAACCATTCAAAGCTGGTCCGACCAATTGGAAGCCACGCTTTAAAATTGTTTTGAACACGCAGACTGGAATATGTTCCGGTCAGCCTCAGAGAACAACATTGACCTATACGCCGACTCAGTGAGTGCTTTTATAAAGAAGTGCATTTGAGATGTTGTACCTACTGTGACTATTAAAACCAGAAACTGTGGATGGATGGTGGCATTCGCACAAAACTGAAAGCACGATCCACCGCATTTAACCATGGAAAGAGGTCTGGGAATATGTCTGAATATAAACAGTGTAGCTATTCCCTCAACAATACAATCAAACAAGCGACTGCAAGTACAGGGACAGAGTGGATTCGCAATATAAGGGCTCAGGCACGAGACGTATGCGGCAGGATCTATAGGAAAACACGGACTCCAAAAAGAAATCCAGCCACGTCACGAACACCGACGTCACGCTTCCAGACAAACTAAACACTTTCTTTGTCTGCTTTGAGGATAAAGTACCAGTACCACCGTCGCGGCCCGCTAACATGGACTACCCCCTCCTCCTCCTCCGTGGTTGATGTGAGAAAAACATTTAAACGTGTTAACCCTTGCAAGGCTGCTGACCCAGACGGCATCCCTAGTTGCGTCCTCAAAGCATGCACAGACCAGCTGGCTGGTGTGTTTACGGACATATTCAATCGCTCCCTATCCCAGTCTGTTGTGCCCACATGCTTCAAGGTGGCTACCATTGTTCCTGTACCCAAGAAGGAAAAGATGATCTGAACTAAGTGACTACCGCCCCATAGCACTCACTTCTGTCATCATGAAGTGCTTCGAGAGACTAGTCAAGCATCATATCACCTCCACCTTACCGGCCATCCTAGACCCACTTCAGTTTGCATACCGCCCCAACAGGTCCACAGACAAAGCAATCGCCATCACACTGAACACTGCCCTATTCCATCTGGACAAAAGGAATACCTATGTAAAAATGTTGTTCATTGACTACAGCTCCGCATTCAACACCATAGTACCCTCCAAGCTCATCATCAAGCTGGAGGCCCTGGGTCTCGACCCTGCCCTAGGCAATTGGGTCCTGGACTTTCTGACGGGCCACCCCCAGATGGTGAAGGTAGGAAACAACATCTCCACTTCGCTGACCCTCAACATTGGGGCCCCACAATCATCAAGTTTGCAGACGACACAACAATAGTGGGCTGGATTACCAACAACGACGAGACAGCCTACAGGGAGGAGGTGAGGGCACTCGGAGTATGGTGTCAGGAAAACAACATCTCACTCAACATCAACAAAACAAAGGAGATGATCGTGGACTTCAGAAAACAGCAGAGGGAGCACCACCCTAACCACATCGAAGGGACAGCAGTGGAGAAGGTGGAAAGTTTTAAGTTCCTCGGCGTACACATCACAGACAAACTGAAATGGTCCACCTACACAGACAGTGTGGTGAACAACAGCGCCTCTTCAAACTCAGGAGGCGGAAGAAATTTGGCCTGTCACCCAAAACCCTGACAAACTTTTACAGACGCAAGGCTCTCCAAAAGGTGGTGCGGTCTGCACAACGCATCACCGGGAGCAAACTACTTGCCGTCCATGACATCTACAGCACCCAATGTCATAGGAAGGACAAAAAGATCATCAACAACATCAACCACCCGAGCAACTGCCTGTTCACACCATCCAGAAGGCCAATTTAATCATGTTTACATATCTTACATTACTCATATCACATGTACAGTTGAAGTCGGAAGTTTACATACACTAGGTTGGAGTCATTAAAACTCTTGTTAAATTTCTTGTTAAACTATAGTTTTTGTAAGTCGGTTAGGACATCTGCTTTGTGCATGACAAAAGTAATTTTCCAACAATTGTTTACAGACAGAGATTTTCATTTATAATTCACTGTATCACAATTCCAGTGGGTCAGAAGTTTACATACACTATGTTGACTGTGCCTTTAAACAGCTTGGTAAATTACAGAAAATGATGTCATGGCTTTAGAAGCTTCTGATAATTGACATCATTTGACATAATTTGAGTCAATTGGAGGTGTACCTGTGAATGTATTTCAAGGCCTACCTAACTTCAATCTCAATACCTCTTTGCTTGACATCATGGGTAAATCAAAAGAAATCAGCTAAGACCTAAAAGAAAAAAGCCAAGACCTCCACAAGTCTGGTTCATCCTTCCTTGGGAGCAATTTCCAAACGCCTGAAGGTACCACTACTTTGGTGCGAAAAGTGCAAATCAATCCCAGAACAACAGCAAAGGACCATGTAAAGATGCTGGAGGAAACAGGTATAAAAGTATTTTTTGGAGAAATATCCTCTGGTCTGATGAAACAAAAATAGAACAGTTTGGCCATAATGACCATTGTTATGTTTGGAGGAAAAATGGGGACGCTTGCAAGCTGAAGAATACCATCCCAACCATGAAGCGTGGGGGTGCTTTGCTGTAGGAGGGACTGGTGCACTTCACAAAATAGATGGCATCATGAGGAAAGAAAATGATGTGGATATATTGAAGCAATATCTCAAAAAATCAGTCAGGAAGTTAAAGCTTGGTCGCAAATGGGTCTTCCAAATGGACAATGAACCCAAGCATACTTCCAAAGTTATGACAAAATGGCTTAAGGACAACAAAGTTAAGGTATTAGAGTGGCCATCACAAAGCCCTGACCTCAATCCTATAGAAAATGTGTGGGCCGAACTGAAAAAGGCCTGCAAACCTGACTCAGTTACACCTGCTCTGTCAGGAGCAATGGGCCAAAATTCACCCAACTTATTGTGGGAAGCTTGTGACCAACTTCTTACGGTTGAAATACCGCTTAACGGAATCGATAAGACAACAGCCAGGGAAAGTGCAGGGCGCCAAATTCAAACAACAGAAATCTCAAAATAAAAATTCCTTAAACATACAAGTATTTAACACCATTTTAAAGATAAAAGTGTTGCTAATCCCACCACAGTGTCCGATTTAAAAAAGGCTTTACAGAGAAAGCACACCAAATGATTATGTTAGGTCAGCACCTAGTCACAGAAAAACACAACCATTTTTCCAGCCAAAGAGAGGAGTCACAAAAAGCAGAAATAGAGATAGAATTAATCACTAACCTTTGATGGTCTTCATCAGATGACACTCATAGGACTTCATGTTACACAATACATGTATGTTTTTTCAATAAAGTTCATATCCAAAAATCTCAGTTTACATTGGCGCGTTATGCTCAGTAATGTTTTGCTTCCAAAACATCTGGTAATTTTGCGGAGAGCCACATCAATTTACAGAAATACTCATAACAAACATTGATAAAAGATACAAGTGTTATGCGTGGAATTATAGACATACTTCTCCTTAATGCAACCGTTGTGTCAGATTTTTTTTTAAAGCACACCATGCAATAATCTGAGTACAGCGCTCAGACACAAAAACAAGCCATACGGATACCCTCCATGTTGTGGAGTCAACAGAAGTCAGAAATAGCATGATAAACATTCACTTACCTTTGATAATCTTCATCACAATGCACTCCCAGGAATCCCAGTTCCACAATAAATGTTTGTTTTGTTCGATGAAGTCCATAATTTATGTCCAAATACCTCCTTTCTGTTTGCACGTTTAGTTCACAAATCCAAATTCATGAGACGTGAGTACTAGGTCCAGACGAAAAGTCAAAAGGTTCCGTTACAGTTCGTAGAAACATGTCAAACGATGTATAGAATCAATCTTTAGGATGTTTTTTTTATCATAAATCTTCAATAATGTTCCAACTGGAGAATTCCTTTGTCTTTAGAAATGCAATGGAACGCAGTTACCTCTCATGGGTGCACGTGTGATCAGCTCATGGCCTTCTGCCGGACCTCTAGTTGAAAGCTCTCATTCTCTCCTCCTTCACAGTAGAAGCCTCAAACAAGGTTCTAAAGACTGTTGACATCTAGTGGAAGCCTTAGGAAGTGCAATCAGACCAAATTTACACTGTATCTTGGACAGGCAAAGAGTTGAAAAACTACAAACCTCAGATTTCCCACTTCCTGGTTGGATTATTTCTCAGGTTTTTGCCTGCCATATGAGTTCTGTTATACTCACAGACATCATTCAAACCGCTTTAGAAACTTCAGAGTGTTTTCTACCTAAACCTACTAATAATATGCATATCTTAGCTTCTGGGCCTGAGTAGCAGGTAGTTTACTCTGGGCACCTTATTCATCCAAGCTACTCAATATTGCCCCCCAGACATAAGAAGTTTTAATTAAACAATTTAAAGGCAATGCTACCAAATACTAATTGAGTGTATGTAAACTTCTGACCCTGGGAATGTGATGAAAGAAATAAAAGATTAAATACATAATTCTCTCTACTATTATCCTGACATTTCACATTCTTAAAATAAAGTGTGGATCCTAACTGACTTAAGACAGGGAACTTTTACTTGGATTAAATGTCAGGAATTGTGAAAAACTGAGTTTAAATGTATTTGGTTAAGGTGTATGTAAACTTCCAACATCAACTGTATTTTATACCATCTATAGTACAATGGAAACATTGGAGTTGTCACAAATAGCAAACTAAGATGAATCAAGCACACTATAATGAACAATATAAATGCAACATGCAACAATTCCTAAGATTTTACTGAGTTTACAATCCCCATATGAGGAAATCAGTCAATTGAAATAAATTCATTAGGCCCTAATCTATGGATTTCACATGACAGGGAATACAGATATGCATCTGTTGGTCAGAAATATATATATTTTTAATGGTTTTTATTGTCCCTAGCACAAGGTGCACCTGTGTAATGATCATACTGTTTAATCAGCTTCTTGATATGCCACACCTGTCAAGTGGATGGATTATCTTGGCAAATGAGATATGCTCACTAACAGGGATGTAAACACATTTGTGCTCAAAATATGAGCTTAATAAGTTTTTTGTGTGTATGGACAATTTCTGGGATATTTATTTCAGCGCATGAAACTATTTTTGTTCAGTATACCTTCATTTGACATGTCATATACCCAGGTGGTCCTGTGAAACAATGATAGCAGAAAATAAATGCGCTATTGACCTATGTGTACAATATAATCAGTGCAGAATTTACAACTTTGAAATGTTATAGTTCCACGACATTTGTGAATCTTTCATGCCACTCGCTTAGGGCCTCCAAAAGGCTGGGGTCAGCCCTGGTTCAGTCTGTCATGATTACTTTAATGATTACTTTTGCTGTATAAATGAAAGGAACATCTAGGGCAGGGATCATCAGCTAGATTCAGCTGCTGGAATATTTTTTACAGGCTGTTATTGAGCAGGGGACAAAATATGCTTATATTTCTAATGGTAATTGAAACCATGTATAAATCTGCTCCATCTCAGTGCAGTTATGGCTACTGAGTTCAACACGAGGCTTGTGAAGTCCTTTGTGAAATAGTTTCATTGCCTAAAGAGTGAAAAGTTTTAAAAAATCAAGGTTTCGGATTTCAAAGAGCCATTGCCAACCCCTTCTTGACCAATGTCCCATAAACAGTGCTGTAATGTAAAATACCAAACCAAAGTGTAGAAACATGGAGGTTCCAAGCCTAAACAGTCCCACCAATATGTCGTCTGTACCTGTAGCAGTCATCAGTGACATACTTTAACTATGCCACTTTGTTTACATACTCATCTCATATGTATATACTGTACTCGATACCATCTACTGTATCTGGCCTATGCTGCCCTGTACCATCACTCATTCATATATCCTTATGTACATATTCTTTATCCCCTTACACTGTGTATAAGACAGTAGTTTTGGAATTGTTAGTTAGATTACTTGTTGGTTATTACTGCATTGTCGGAACTCGAAGCACAAGCATTTCGCTACACTCGCATTAACATCTGCTAACCATGTGTATGTGACAAATAAAATTAGATTTGATTTGATTTTGATTTGACTAACTTAAGGTGGTGTCTTTGTAAATGCTGTAGCAGAATTTAGAGATACATACAGTGGGGAGGACAAGTATTTGATACACTGCAGATTTTGCAGGTTTGTTACTAATGGTTTTCTTTGAGACTGTGGTCCCAGCTCTCTTCAGGTCATAGACCAGGTCCTGCCGTGTAGTTCTGGGCTGATCCCTCACCTTCCTCATGATCACTGATGCCCCACGAGGTGAGATCTTGCATGGAGCCCCAGACCGAGGGTGATTGACCGTCATCTTGAACTTTCATTTTCTAATAACTGCGTCAACAGTTGTTGCCTTCTCACCAAGCTGCTTGCCTATTGTCCTGTAGCCCATCCCAGCCTTGTGCAGGTCTACAATTTTACCCCTGATGTCCTTACACAACTCTCTGGTCTTGGCCATTGTGGAGAGGTTAGAGTCTGTTTGATTGAGTGTGTGGACAGTTGTCTTTTATACAGGTAACGAGTTCAAACAGGTGCAGTTAATACAGGTAATGAGTGGAGAACAGGAGGGATTCTTAAAGAAAAACTAACAGGTTTGTGAGAGCCGGAATTCTTACTGGTTGGTAGGTGATCAAATACTTCTGTCATGCAATAATATGCAAATTCATTACTTAAAAATCATACAATGTCATTTTCTGGATTTTTGTTTTAGATTCCCTCTCTCACAGTTGAAGTGTACCTATGATAAAAATTACAGACCTCTACATGCTTTGTAAGTAGGAAAACCTGCAAAATCGGCAGTGTTTCAAATACTTGTTCTCCCCACTGTACATGCTGGGGTGCATGGAGAGACAGCAATCAAAGTGAGAAAATCGGAAGAAAGAAAAACGTTGCTTCACTCTAAGATAACATAGCATAACTTCAAGTATCTCCCTGTCTCTTAACTCTCACAAAACTGATCAACTGTCTCGGCGTTAAGGCTAATAATTAAGAATCCTTTGATTCGAAGGCCTTACTGCTTTTTGAGGAGTTCACAATATGACGCGTAGGCTGTAACAGCAGTTAACAGCATTGCTCAAGTTTTCCAGGACTTTGACTCGGTGTATAGTGGATACATATCCCTGACCAGTGACCACAACCCCTTGATCTTCTCCCACTGTTTATGTTCGGGAAAGAAATTCCTCCAGTCTCAAATCTTTAAATCCTATGTAATCTGCCAACCTTTGTTATCCTCGCTACACCTCCTTTTCTCCACTCCCTCGCTTTCCTGATTTCTCAACATCTCTCTTGTTCTGATCCTGATCTTATTGTTTGACTTATTCACAACTTATTTTACTCTTTATTATTTGTGCTGGGGAGACTTCAAATATTTCCCTCCTACTCTCACTATATTTTCCTCTCTGTCTCCCACCCTCCCTCTTTCTAGTTTGCTTTCATTGCCGTTTCTTTCCCAGGCTGAGAGTTCTCCTCTTTTCCCAGGCTCTTTGGCTGAAAGCAGCAAAGATAACTTTGACTGTTTTCACTTCAGCACAAGGCAAAGACTGCTGCTCCTAAGGACTTTTGGACGTTGACGGGTAAACTTTCTCTTCAAATAATCCCTGATTGAAAATGGTTGTATATGTTTGCTGTCTGCTGTGAGTAGGGGTGGCTCAACATGATCTACAATAAGGAAAATCATCTATTTTACATTGAGAATATTTTGCTGCCACGCAAACAGTCAGTAAAGGAATGGAGGAGTTGTATGTTTCATAGGCAACTAATTTTGTTTTGCAAATGTTTTGAATAATTCCTATATAATTGGAATATAAATGTCTTAGTGAAGTAACAAATAATGTAGCCTATTCGTCACACTGGCTATCATATTCAAATAGCATACATTTTTTCAAACCAGTGATAACACTGCTGCTATCCTTATCAGAACCGTTTTATAATGGGATTCTTTGTGATACTTCTAACATCCCCTGTATGTTATTGGATGGTTAGTTGCTCAGAAAGTTGCAACAATACATACCAATGTATTACTGTACTTTGCATATCGTACTCCCACGCAAACAAAATGGGAGTTTGTGGTCATTACAGGGGATAGGGATACAGAGGTCTGCAGCGTCTCAGAATCCAGTGTTTATCCTGTCTGTCTGTTCTTCCTCAGAATGCTGACACAGCTTTTGGCTAGTTTCTCCACAGGCCAGCCCTCTCTGCTCTGCACGGGTCTTTAAATGCTGCCATAAAGAATACAGCAGCTGAGGCCGAAATATATACCACTGACTCACGAAGGTGGCAGTGAGCTGAAAATAACCTGGAAGACATTGAGGATTTCATCTTTTATCAAAGGTCTTTTCTGGCCTTAAAGTAATATTTGCTCGTAGTGAGCACACTACACGCTGGAAGTCCTTATTCGACGATTGTTCTATGGTATGGCTAAAACGGATATTTGAATATGGGCATATGCTGTGGCAGCGATTTCAAATGTGAGCATAATGTTGTGTGTTCAAGTTGCACAGCTCTCTACCACAGGGTACGCTCTTGCTATCGGCAAATTGATTGTGAGGTTCTCTGGAGACATGCCCCGTCGTTCCCAGTGTCTGTCTGTTCAGGCCTTGTGAGGCTTGTCCTTGTGCTGCAGTTCCATGGTAGCCAACAGTGTTAGTCTGGAGACATACTCTCTCACAGCTGGCTCCTCTCTTTCCCAGCACTGCTAGAAGGAGGGGTCGGAGACACTCTTCCTCAATTCAACACGCTCAGGCTTACACATGCACGCACGCACGCACGGGACGGACAAGATGATCCTGAACTCACGCCAAAGGAAAGCAGGGATTAACACTGAGCTTTTGTTTTGAACTGTGTAAATAATGATTGCTTCCATTCTGGCACTGCTGCTCTCTTTAACATTTAATGTGAAACAGCTGTTTTAAAAACGGAGAAAACAAGTTTCCTGAAGTGTAGGTTACTGATGCCAACAGCTACAAGCAGATATAGGGTATGGTCATAATCTGATTGCTCTTATAGCCTTTTAAAAAGGTGTAATGCCTGTCGGCCATAGGTGTACGCTCTCATTAAATGTACTGGGGGCCTATACTCCCAATGCTTTGTGTCCATGGTATGAGGCGTCTTCTGTTATTTTTTTAGATGGTTACTCCCTCTCTCCAGTTGCATGCTTTCTCCCGGTCATCTGACCCCTCCTCTTAGATGTGTCCAGTTGAGTGAGAGTCCAAGACCTGCGACCAATGGGAAAGGAGTTGGACATCTGTATTCCCAATACATGAATCTGTCCATAAGAAAAGCTGATTCAATCTCTACTATATGATATGTTACACTATATTACATGTTATTTTTCTGCTCTCATTTCATATCATCATTCTTTGAAGGATATTTCCACTCATTTCAGCACATAGCATTTATGGGTTCAAGTGTTGGTGTTATTAGATGTCCTTGTCATTTATGTAACCTTTGCGGTATGGTGCTTTTCCTATCATCTGTAGAACAAATCAATGAACTCCATCTCTATTTATAAACTCACGGATGGAACACTATGTGGATCCCCTTGAAAAGCCAGTTCTAGAGAAAAGAGTATCAAGTAGAAAATGTATTTTCTATTCCTTTATGTTGACAGAGAATGTTTCTCCTCTACATAGTAGCATTGAAATGAAATCACTCCAGCTATGGACCCTCCTCCTCCTCCCCGTTCTACTGGTCAACTTCTCCAACCAATTAGAAGACAACAAGATACCGCCCAGTCTGTGTACGGGACACCCAGGTATCCCAGGCACCCCTGGGTTGCACGGAGGTGCTGGCCAACCAGGAAGAGATGGGAGGGATGGGCGTGATTCTGCCCCTGGGGAGAAGGGAGAGAAGGGAGTCGGGGGAGAGCCAGGTACAGTGACATCAGGGCACCATACTTTCTACAACATACTGTGGACTATAATGATCCATGAGTCTTCCCTTGGTTCAATTGGTTTACTGTTGGTTCAAGTGTTATTTCATGAACAGTAGTAACAGGACTGTGTCTTTGCCCTATTCTCCCTAAAGGTGAAACAGGCTTTAGGGGCCTCACTGGAGACCAGGGGAACCCTGGAGATAAAGGAGACAGGGGGCAGTCGGGGGAGTGCGCCATCGCTCCCAAATCAGCCTTCAGCGCCAAGTTGTCCGAGGGCCGCACCAAGCCCGTGGCGGCGGAAGACGCTGTGCGCTTTGACAAGGTAATACTCAACGAGCAGGGTGACTACGACATGGAAACAGGACGCTTCACCTGCAAAGTGCCCGGCGTCTACTACTTTGCAGTCCACGCCACCGTCTACCGGGCCAGCCTGCAGTTTGACCTGATGAAAAACGGTCACACGATGGCGTCGTATTTCCAGTTCTATGGGAACTGGCCCAAGCCAGCGTCTTTGTCCGGGGGCTCGCTGCTGCACCTCATCCCGGGCGACCAGGTGTGGGTACAGATGGCATTGGGAGAGTACAGTGGTTTCTACTCCAGCTCTAAGACTGACAGCACTTTCACTGGCTTCTTGGTGTACTCAGACTGGAAAAACTCTGCTGTCTTCGCCAAGGGCGAAGGGGTATAGACATTGTGGGGGACCAAGATTAGTATGGGGGCTGGGGGTCCTGCCTCAGAAAATATTTGAACATTTTAAACAAATTTACTGCCATTCTACATGATTCGTGGCTTCTTTAGAAGGAAACTCTGGTCTTTGCATAAACACATTAAGCAATAGGCTATGGCACATACCATACTGATGAGTTGTGATGATGAATCAGGTGAACTGTCGTGCTTTCAGCTGTGCTTCGGGTTAGCCATTTGACTGCTGCTGTGCGATGGTGAATCGTTTTAACAGATGACCTGACGGTGGCCCTACACCGTTTTTGATCTACATGCATCATCGTTTTTTTTTGCCTTTACAAACAAGGACGGGGGTTTAAATGAGACATGTTGGCTCCTGCAGTTGGTAGGAATTAGCAACATAAGAAGGTTATATATATCCAGTTTAGTGGTGGAGAGGTAAAGAGGATTCAAGAAGGCATCATACGTATGTGAGCTGTTTAGGGCTTCCAACTGTGACATCACTGACTGATGTCATGGTACTTAGACAGTATTTTGTGGGGGGAAAAAAGAAGAGTTGTAAACTATTCAAATGGAAGCCCTAAAAAAGGCTTTTCACAATATTTTTAACGTCTCTGTCTGTGCAGCCCTCAGTTATGTCACCAATAAAAATGTCAACTCTCATGACTGGCTTTAATACCTAATACTGTGGCCAGGTAAGTACATCTATGGCAACACAACGAACAAGGACCCACAAGAGAGTGGACATCAGGCATGATGTGCTCAACAAGGACAATATGCCTGGTTCCACGTTACATATTAATGATTATGATTCAATGACAAGCCGACAGCTTGTCTGCCAGTATAATGGTGCTGTATTACTTCTAAGATTATAATGTTTATTATCCAAGAAGACCCCCCCCCCACAAAAAAAGTGAAAATAGACTATCAGCGTGGATTTATTTTCCACCGAGGCCCCTGTTTACTTCAGTACTGCCACAGCCGCCCCACCAGCATTGTTATTGTTTTCAAGGTAAGGAGAAGTCGCGCAGCATGATGAAAAAAATTGCTTTGATTTCAGTGACTTCTTTGTTGTTGTAATATTGCACATGGAGGTGGCTGTTTCACCATTGGGGATCTAAACTTCAAAGTACATTGACAGACTTGTAGCTACAGGCAGACACTCTTTACCTTGCGCTGCCAAAACCAGTGGAATGCTTCTCTAACTGTTAAATATTCTCACTTTGAGACAATGAACTCACATTTTCCCCCATTTGCCTCAAACTCTTGGGCAAAAGGATGTTCCCAAAATACACTTCAATAGTTTTTGCCCTGGAGAAATGAGGGAACGGAGAGTTAAACAATCTTCCTCTCACTATTCACGTCACTCTTTTCCATTAGCTCAGGCCCTGTAAATCTCTCCCCCTCTCTCTCTGACAGCAAGAATTCCAAACAGTGATGAATGAGACAGTGATGTCATTCATTGACATAGCAAGCATGGGTGAGTGTCTAGAGGAGGAAAGTCAAAGAACAAGATAAAAAATTTAAAAACACAAAGATACTGTATCACAACACATTCAGATCTTGTGTCTTAAAAACCTTTATGAAGCTGAATCTTTTGCCTGCCTGGGGTTACTGATATAGAATGGTAAGAGTAACTTGCTCATTGATCCTATGGTGAGAAGGAGAGTCACTTTGTCCACATGATGGCAGAGTTGTATCACCACAGCACAGCAGATCCTCATTCAAAACGATTTGTGCCCATTGGTTACTGGAGGCAACCTGGAGGGAACATCTATTACCAAGTGCCTCAAATATAAGAATTCACAAGTAATTTGTGAGCCAATTTATCTTGGTAGAATATGTAAGATAACAGTCTTTAGGGATTGAAGTGCCCTGCTGGTTATAACAACAGTAGCTAAATGTTTAAATTACATTTACAAAGACATGAACTTATGGCCCACTTCCTTTTTTCCCTCATCCGGCCCAGCTCCAGCCCATAAACTCTCCTCTCGTCACCTTATTCATGGACAAATGTTTATACAATGCATCCTTTCCTAGATTCCTATTCTACTTCTAATCCATCACAAAGTGAAGGGGGGGGGATCTTGGAGTTTGAAGCAGTCCATGGCCCTACTGTGTGGGGGCGTGGGCATTGAGAGAGCTTTTTAAATAGTTCCCATTGGCTCAAGAACTATGGAATGTGTGTGCTGCATAATGGTAAGAGAAACTGAAGCAGAGATAGGCCTACACTTCCTTTTAGAACAAGGCCCCGAGCCAACTGTGAACGCCTGTCTCCGGTGTGAGTAAGATGAACACTTAGGACAGGTCACGTCCATTGGTGCTGCACTCAGAAACGGAAATGAGAAGGGAACTATTCCACGAGATTGAACTATTTATATATAAAATTGTGTGCGCCCTCCTTACAATTCTGTGTCACTTAGTCTGTCACTGAACTCTGGACATTGTATGTCATTGCCAAATAGCGCCATCCCATTGATGATAACTACATAAGGATTAGGATTGACGAAGGATACATCAGGATTGACGAATCTTGTTCTCAGATGTGCCTTTGCTCTTTGCTGACAGTATCTATGCATATCCCTCTGTCAAGAAACAGTAGAATTAGTATGTTTCCTTTGGTGATGTGATGGTGCCTTCTACAGATTGTCACTGGAGTCAAAAACCTACCCTCCCCAAAGACTTGGCCGATGTCATCAACACAGAACACTGGTCCAACGTGGTCCTGCAATCATCAAAACATCTTTGATTATTCCACACACATTCAAATCGATCTCATAATGTGCTCATCTTTGATAATATTTTCTTTGACAGAATAGACAGTATGGCACTTCTACTGGTATGTACTATTAAAGGAATAGTAGAACTCACGTCTGAGGCGTAAAAATCAGCATAGAACACGCTCTTCTTCCAGTCCTGGTCAGTGAGGAGGAAGATGTCTAGAATGTTAGCTGGCAGGCTAAAGTTCCAAAGGCACCGAGCCTTCAGGTAGGATGTCCACTTCCGCTGTAAGGGTCCTCTGGCCACCCACGTCCCCATACACACCAACCAACCACATAGAGGTAGACATGCTTGGTGTCAGTGGAGCCAACACATTTATATCAGATGATGACGTTAGAGCATATTATACAACTGTATCTTGCAGACATGTGCCACTCGAGAAACCTTGAGCTGGTTTGGCAGGTCAAACTCCATGGCCTCTTCACTAAATAACAGACTTCATTGTCATCCCCGCTAAGGCTGTTAACGCTCTCGGGGACAACGTCCAAGTGTCCCAAGGAGGGTTCTGAAATAAGATACAGTTCAGTTTTCTCAAGGAGATTGAAAACACAGAAATAATGCCACGTGGGTTTTATTATTTAAGGCATACTGAATAAAGAAAACATCCAATTCAAAACTGCAATATTTCTCTGTTGAGGTGTCTTTTAGCTATACAAATAAGGGCAGGATTCAATCTGATCGTGCATTGTCGAACAATACGCCTTTTAAAGGGAATGTTCCCGCGCTGGAGATCATATTCACAGCAAATGCTGCATATGTCGGCTGAATAGAAATGTACCTCTATATATGCTACAACGCATGATCGGATTGAATCCTGGCCTAAGACACGTTTGGACACACTGTCAGAGTATTCTGTAGCACTGAGTTAATAGAGGCGGTAGAGCTAACTCTTAAAGGGAAATTCCAAAAGTGTTTCAACTTCACATCCATCATCTCCGGCACCACCCCAGCATCAACATAGATAAAATGGCGTGTTTCTATGTTTTTGTAGTAAACAAGATAGAGGAAGAAGTGTGTACAATGACATCATCTGTGCATATCATGTGATTTTAACCAATTATGAGTAGGCATTGCCTACTAACTGGTTGATGATGTTATTGGAAACACTTATCTCCCTCTATCTTTTTCCCCACATATGTTGATGTAGGGGTGGTGCTGGAGATGATGAATATGACGTTGAAAATGTTTGAAATTTCCCTTCCATAGCTGGGGAGGAGTGATATCGGAACACCTGCTCAGTGCCCAGGAAGATGACTGCTGTGGCTGAATAAAGGTCTGCCCCTGATCGATGAGGAACAATAGCAATCATCAGAACGAGAAATGACGGATCTCAAAAGAATGTAAAGAAGTCTATCCGTAATGTATTTTAGATCACAAACACAACTTTCGGTGTCGGTGCACTAGTCTAACACTCCGTCCTTGGTGTGGAGGCACTGTAGACATCATAAAGTAACAGTACTCACCAACCATGACGAGGTTGATCTCGGGGAAGGATTCAAATGAAACTTTCCCTCTTCCCTTCTAGGGTCACCTTTTCGTTTGAGTAGGCATGTTTGGAGATCACAATCCATGTTTCGTTGCGATGTAGAGGTGTACATTATTGCTGTTATCTTTAACCACTTTGAAAGGTAGTGGAGCCCCTCACAGACAGACAGAGGGAAGGTGTGTGATGTGTGTGTACAGTTAGTTCAGTGTTAATATCCAGAGTATGACAACTGCTTGAAGTCACATGATAGCGTCAAACAAGAATAGAGATGTTCTGTCCTGACTAGGTTATATATGTGATATTGTAGGCGTGGGTCCCACGCCTACAGTCTTAAGTCTTAAGGGTCTTGATATAGTCTCAGCATTCCAACTGGAATAGGATAAGGTTTGTATAATTATGTGGTTTGTTTCTAAAACATCTATCAGTATATTGCTTCAGAGTTGTCTGTGAGGAGAGATGCTGCATCATAGAATCCACTTGCTTCTGATTTTTTCCCCCATTGGTCTTGCATTCCTTTTACTGCTGCTCTGAGACCTGCCAGTAGACCTGCAACAACAGAGAGCTTCACATCTACAGGAGCGCTCTGGAGAGCAGAAAATACCACGCACAGGTAACTTCCAAAAATAAAAGAAACACCAACATAAAGAGTCTTAATAGGGCGTTGGGACTGCACGAGCTGCCAGAACAGCTTCAATACGCCTTGGCATAAATTCAACAAATGTCCGGAACTCTATTGGAGGGATGCGACACCATCATTTGGTGTTTTGTTGATGGTGGTGGACAACTCTATCTCAGGCGCCGCTCCAGAATCTCCCATAAGTTCTCAATTGGGTTGGAATCTGATGACATAATAATAATAATAATAATAATATATGCCATTTAGCAGACGCTTTTATCCAAAGCGACTTACAGTCATGTGTGCATACATTCTACGTATGGGTGGTCCCGGGAATCGAACCCACTACCCTGGCGTTACAAGCGCCATGCTCTACCAACTGAGCTACAGAAGGACGGCCATAGCATATGGTTTACATCCTTTTCATGCTCATC
Organism: Oncorhynchus keta; assembly: GCF_023373465.1. Lineage (NCBI taxonomy): Eukaryota > Metazoa > Chordata > Actinopteri > Salmoniformes > Salmonidae > Oncorhynchus > Oncorhynchus keta. The sequence continues at coordinate 5,204,837 of NC_068438.1, read as the reverse complement.
AAACCATTCAGTGACCACTCGTGCCCTGTGGATTGGGGCATTGTCATCCTGGAGGAGACCACTCCTTCATTTTGGCAGTTACCTGAGCTTTATTAGACTACGTTTCTTACCACAGCCTTTTTTCGAGATGTCCATGAGGTCTAGGATGTACACGGCCTCTCAGGCTCCAAGGAACAGGAGACCCAGATCCTCTCTCAAAGTCATGGTGGATTATTCAAATAAATAAAAAAAACAACTCTCTGAAACTTTTAACATACAAATTCCAAAAGAAAGAAATGATCTCACTCCAATACATTTTTATAAAAAGCAAAAATAGTTAAGATCTTGCTACCATTTAAGGGAATATACCTGTCTATTTGTGGAAAAATCACCCTGATTAACTCTTTAGTCATATCCCAGTTTACCTATTTGCTTCTGGTTTTGCCTACACCTGGTGACCTGCTTTTTAAATCATATGAACATAAAATATTCTATTTTATTTGGAACGGCAAGCCAGAAAAAATTAAAAGGGCCTATTTATATAACGAATATGAATTTGGAGGGCAGAAATGATTAAATATTAAAGCATTAGATCTCTCACTAAAGGCATCAGTCATACAAAAGTTATACTTAAATCCAAACTGGTTCTCTAGTAAATTGTTACGAATGTCTCATCCTATATTCAGGAAGGGCCTTTTCCCCTTTATTCAGATTACACCTGCTCACTTTCGGTTGTTTGAAAAGGAAATAATCTCCAAAATATCTTTATTTTTTAAACAAGCCTTAGAAAGTTGGTTGCAATTTCAGTTTAATCCACCTGAAAATACAAAACAAATGATACAACAAATATTATGGTTAAATTCAAATATACTAATTGATTAAAAAACTGTATTTTTCGAAGAAATGTTTAAAAAGGTATATTTTTTGTGAATGATATCATAAATAGGACTGGTGGAGTTATGTCACACATGTAAGCTAACACAGACATGGAAATGACTGCCCAAAATTACAACCAATTAATTGCAGCATTAACACAAAAATGGAAGAGGCAAGTAGAAGGGCATAAAATTAAGGAACTTGTATGTCGGCCCTGTATTAAAGAACATAAATGGTTAAAGAAAAGTGTGATAAATAAAAACATATACCAATTTCATTTAAGGACCAAAAAAATGACAGCTGTGCAATAAAAATTTAAATATAGTTGGGAAGAGATTTGCGATGTACCCATTCCATAGCACATGGTTTATTAATTGATACGCAAAACAACGCCGGATTCAAAACTTCAAATTTTTCAATTTAAATTACTATACAAAATTCTTGCAACTAATAGAATGTTATATACAGTGTGGAGAACAAGTATTTGGGCTACATTTAGGCTACAGGACAATAGGCAAGCAGCTTGGTGAGAAGGCAACAACTGTTGCCGCAATTATTAGAAAATGGAAGAAGTTCAAGATGACGGTCAATCACCCTCGGTCTGGGGCTCCATGCAAGATCTCGCGATACATGGCCCTCGTGGGGCATCAATGATCATGAGGAAGGTGAGGGATCAGCCCAGAACTACACAGCAGGACCTGGTCATTGACCTGAAGAGAGCTGGGACCACAGTCTCAAAGAAAACCATTAGTAACACACTATGCCGTGCATGTCCAGGCCCGTCTGAAGTTTGCTAATGACCATCTGGATGATCCAGAGGAGGAATGGGAGAAGGTCATGTGGTCTGATGAGACAAAATAGAGCTTTTTAGTCTAAACTCCACTCGCCGTGTTTGGAGGAAGAAGAAGGATGAGTACAACCCCAAGAACACCATCCCAACCGTGAAGCATGGAGGTGTAAACATCATTCTTTGGGGATGCTTTTCTACAAAGGGGACAGGACGACTGCACCGTATTGAGGGGAGGATGGATTTTCCATGTATCGCGAGATCTTGGCCAACAACCTCCTTCCCTCAGTAAGAGCATTGAAGATGTGTCATGGCTGGGTCTTCCAGCATGACAACGACCCGAAACACACAGCCAGGGCAACTAAGGAGTGGCTCCGTAAGAAGCATCTCAAGGTCTTGGAGTGGCCTAGCCAGTCTCCAGACCTGAACCCAATAGAAAATCTTTGGAGGGAGCTGAAAGTCCGTATTGCCCAGCGACAGCCCCGAAACCTGAAGGATCTGGAGAAGTTCTGTATGCAGAAGTGGGCCAAAATCCCTGCTGCAGTGTGTGCAAACCTGGTCAAGAACTACAGGAAATGTATGGTTTCTGTAATTGCAAACAAAGGTTTCTCTACCAAATATTAAGTTCTGCTTTTCTGATGTATCAAATACTTATGTCATGCAATAAAATGCAAATTAATTACTTAAAAATCATACAATGTGATTTTCTTGATTTTTGTTTTAGATTCCGTCTCTCACAGTTGAAGTGTACCTATGATAAAAATTACACACCTCTACATGCTTTGTAAGTAGGAAAACCTGCAAAATCGTCAGTGTATCAAATACTTGTTCTCCCCATTGTATATCCATCCTGCCCTGCCTAAAATCTTCGAAAGCCAAGTTAATAAACAGATCACCAACCATTTCGGATTCCACCGTACCTTCTCCACTAGGCAGTCTGGTTTCCGAGCTGGTCATGGGTGCACCTCAGCCACGCTCAAGGTCCTAAACGATATCATAACCGCCGATAAAAGACAGTACTGTGCAGCTGTCTTCATCGACCTGGCCAAGGCTTTCGACTGTCAATCACCGCATTCTTATCGGCAGACTCAATGGCCTTGTCTTCTCAAATGACTGCCTTGCCTGGTTCACCAACTACTTCTCAGAGTGAGTTCAGTGTGTCAAATCGGAGGACCTGTTGTCCGGACCTCTGGCAGTCTCTATGGGGGTGCCACAGGGTTTTATTCTTGTGCCAACTCTTTTCTCTGTATACATCAATGATGTCGCTCTTTCTGCTGGTGATTCTCTGATCCACCTCTACGCAGACGACATCATTCTGTATACATCTGGCCCTTCTTTGGACACTGTGCTAAGAAACCTCCAAACGAGCTTCAATGCCATACAACATTCCTTCCGTGGCCTCCAACTGTTTTTAATGCTAGTAAAACTAAGTGCATGCTCTTCAACCGATTTCTGCCCGCACCCTCCCGCCCGACTAGCATCACTACTCTGGACGGTTCTGACTTAGAATATGTGGGCAACTACAAATACCTAGGTGTTTGGTTAGACTGTAAACTCTCCTTTCAGACTCACATTAAGCATCTCTAATCCAAAATGAAATCTAAAATCGGCTTCCTATTTCGCAACAAAGCCTCTTTCACTCATGCTGCCAAACATACCCTCGTAATAAAACTGACTATCCTATCGATCCTTGACTTCGGCGATTTCATTTACAAAATAGCCTCCAACACTCTACTCAGCAAACTGGATGTAGTCTATCACAGTGCCATCCGTTTTTACCACCAAAGCCCCATATACTACCCACCACTGCGACCTGTACGCTCTCGTTGGCTGGCCCTCACTACATCGGCTCCAGGTCATCTATAAGTCTTTGCTAGGTAAAGCCCCGCCTTATCTCAGCTCACTGGTCACAATAGCAACACCCACCCGTAGCACGTGCTCCAGCTGGTATATTTCACTGGTCACCCCCAAAGCCAACACTCACTTTGGCCGCCTTTCCTTCCAGTTCTCTGCTGCCAATGACTGGAACGAATTGCAAAAATCTCTGAGGCTGGAGTCATATCTCCCTCTCTATCTTTAAGCATCAGCTGTCAGAGCAGCTTACCGATCACTGTACCTGTACACAGCCAATCTGTGAATAGCACACCCAACTACCTCATCCCCATATTATTACTTACCCTCTTTCTCTTTTGCACATCTCTACTTCCACATCATCATCTGCACATTTATCACTCCAGTATTAATGCTAATTTGTAATTATTTCCACCTCTATATTGCCTACCTCCCTACTCTTCTACATCTGCACACACTGTAGATAGATTTTTCTATTTTTATTTTCTTTTGTGTTATTGACTGTACATTTGTTTAAGTGTAACTGTGTTATTGGTTTTGTCATACTGCTTTGCTTTATCTTGGCCAGGTCGCAGTTGTAAATGAGAGCTTGTTTTCAACAGGCTTTACTGGTTAAATTAAGGTGAAAAGCACAAGGTGCACGTGTATAATGATCGTGATGTTTAATCGCCTTCTTGATATGTCACACCGTTTAGGCGGATGGATTATCTTGGCAAAGGAGGAATGCTCACTAACAGGGATGTAAACAAATGTGAGCATACACTTTTTTTTAAATAAAATTTTTATGCTTATTTTTATGGGATCTTTATTTCAGCTCATGAAAAATGGAACCAACACTTCACATGTCACAGATGGGATATATTTAGAAAATACTTTGGGAATTAAGTCCCAGAAGTTATAAACCACAAAACTCTAGTGAATAACTAGTTCCTGGAGGAAGTGGTCCCCGATGTCCAGTAGAGTCCCCTTTCCTGACCCCTTCCTACACACATCACCCCCAGCTGCTGCTCTTCACTGGTTCCCTCTCCCTCTCCTCACAGATGGGGAAGTCTGGTGCAGGGGATGGCTACTTTCTCACATTCAGAGATACTATCACCATAATGGCTACATTTATATGGAGTTTTCAACATCCCCATCCTACTTGGTTTTCAAGACAATCTAGCAGTTTTAGTGAACTTCAGAGTGGTGGATCAAAATAGAAATCTTGGCAATGGTGGCATCTTGGCAATGGTGGCATGGTAGGAAATAGGACTTTTTAACTAATCCAAGTTCAAAATGTATGTTGGAAACATTGCCCTATCATTTCGGAGATTGACTCGAGACATTACCAATGTCTGGTGCATGTAATGTCAAACACTTATTTGGGGATTCATTGGTCAAGAGGACCGGAATCAATTATACATTAAACATGGTTTTATCCACAAGGAAATAATAGCCTTTATTATCTCAAAGATGCTGACGCATCTAGTGCTAATATGATCTATTATGATGAGCAAAGCATCCTGTAAAACAGAACTGGCTGTGACGCTGTTCTCTTTCTGGTGGATTGTGGCAAACCTAGGTTTGCTCACACAAGCTGGTAAACCCAATCTGTAACACAAACCCAGTCTATTGACTGCTCTGAACAGGGATGCAAAGTAAATAGTGAAAATGCATCAAAGACATTTTTTTTCACAACAGAAAAACAATACCAAAAGATTGTTTGTTTATTCTCTCACAGACATTTGTCATTCTCATTCGTGAGTATGGCCACATTCAGAAACATTTATAAAACTAAATAAATGTGTACATGACACATTTATCCTCTTTTATCCAGAGACTTACAGGAGAAATTAGGGTTAAGATTTTTCAACTATGCAGCTCAGGGATTCAAACCAGCAACCTTTCAGTTACTGGCCCACTACTCTTAACCACCTGCTACCCCATTTATGGCTTATTGCAACGTGCATAACTTTGTGCCATGTCCCCTGGATACACAGGTCAGTCTTCCTAGACAAAATAAGCCATGTGAATGGCAACACGTGTGGTCTGTGGTAAGAGTCCACTGTATATGTAGACAGGAATGTCACACAATGATTAAAGGGCTTTGGGAAAAGAGGTCAACTCAGAATATAACCTAGAATTTACTCTGGACATCAAAAATATAATATGCCTAATCATTTTTCATATTGTATCAATATAATGTCACGTCAGATAATTCATGGGCCCAACCTTTTCTCTCTCCAGATTTTTATCAATATTTCACATCATAGACCATTGTTGGTTTTATAGTTATTATATTTTTTACATGGGGTGTTAACAAAATGGCAGGCCTTTTGGAAAATGTTGGTTTGGCACTAGAGAAAAGGCAAAGTATTGAATGAGTGATTACAGTATCTGTTGAAATAACAGACACATGTTAAGACTTCTGATTGGAACAAAGACAGTGGGAAATTATTATAGGCTACACAATGTCAATGAGACTAAGACAGTCACAGGACATCAGTCACAGGACATCAGTCACAGGACATCAGTCACAGGACATCAGTCACAGGACATCAGTGACAGGACATCAGTCACAGGACATCAGTCACAGGACATCAGTCACAGGACATCAGTCACAGGACATCAGTGACAGGACATCAGTCACAGGACATCAGTCACAGGACATCAGTGACAGGACATCAGTCACAGGACATCAGTCACAGGACATCAGTCACAGGACATCAGTCACAGGACATCAGTGACAGGACATCAGTGACAGGACATCAGTCACAGGACATCAGTCACAGGACATCAGTGACAGGACATCAGTCACAGGACATCAGTCACAGGACATCAGTCACAGGACATCAGTGACAGGACATCAGTCACAGGACATCAGTGACAGGACATCAGTCACAGGACATCAGTGACAGGACATCAGTCACAGGACATCAGTCACAGGACATCAGTCACAGGACATCAGTGACAGGACATCAGTGACACTATGGTTCATGTTCTGGCTCCTCTGTCACAATATTGAAGTCAGTCCATCGTGTTTGACCCCAAAATATATTACGGGCAGAGCCTATCCAACATTTATGAAACCTTGGCCCAAAAAAGGCATATCAAATATGACTCACCAGCCTTTTGCTTTTATTGTCACTTAACAAGCCTTTCTCCAACACTTGCAATCTAATTCAATAACCATTGCAGTTTGTGCTGTAAATCTTCAACATGGCATTTCACAGAGCTTTGATCAATACTTATTTTGAGCAAAGAGACAAAATTGAAACAAGGAATTATGAACCCATTACTGACTAATGGTGGTAATTGTGAACATGTCAATGTTTGATCACAAGTTAAAAACATTTTAAGAACTATAAAGATGAATAAACCTTGTGTGGAGCATAAATTATGCAGTGTTCATGTGTCAGCATAGTGGAAAGAATTGGCTATAGTGACAAAAATGATGGAATAATAATTTGAACAAAACCAACATTTTGTTTTTCATGACAAGACAGATAGATCTAGTTAATCATTTCTGACACTGATATTTTTAGACAACCATAGCTTATGAAATTAACCATTTCCCACAATACAAAAGCATTTCACACTTTTTATGGGTCTCTGGATGTGAACTGCTTGGAACAATATTGGCTATTGACAAATTGCATTTGAGAGGTTGTCACCATTTAAACCTATACATAAGCTACAAAATGTGCTTTTACGACAACATTTGGTACGTATGGTATTGTCTCCAGTGTTTTAAACTGCCAATGGAATGCTTTCAAACTGAACATATGCTGAATAAAGTAAATTAACTGCTATACAGCAAACATTCCTTATTAGGTTCACACACAGTTTGGAACGACATGAAGTGTATAGAACATGAAGTGTTCAGTAATATGAACAAACAAAAGTATAAACATTTTGGCAAGCACTGTCATGGTGGTCTGAACAAAATACAGGCATCATTTATGACATCAGCCACGGACGACAAGCCATTTCAGCAGTGCACTGGACTTGGATAGCGTGCGTCTGAGCTGCAATGTACTGCAGGTGTAGATGTAGCCTATAGTCTCTGCACATCCTAAACCTGAGATTCAACATGTTAACAATGCAGCACTCTGGGTAATGCCCCTCCCCCATTTGGTCCCTCAGAGATACACATCCATGGTATTAAGGATCATATGGCGGCAGAGCGGACAGTTCTGCTGGTAGATGGGCTGGCGCAGCAGTATGTGAGTACAGTCCCGACACAGACACAGGTGGCGGCAGGGCAGCAGCACCACTGTCTTGGTGCTGTCCTGGCAGATGACGCACTTCTTCCTCTCCTCATGCTCCTTGAGCAGAGTCAGTAGGCTGTCGGCCGGGGGACCCTTGGAGCTGGAGCTCCCCTCCCCCGATGAGAGTTTCTGTAAAGGCCTGTCTGTGCTGCTGGAGCTGGGGAACGCTAGGTCCCACAGGTCATCCATTAGCTGGCGTGGCCGGGCAGCATGTTCAGTGGGTGGTGCTGCGTCTCCTTCCCTACTGTCCGTAAGAGCCCCCTGTTCTCTGTCACTGGGCTCAGGTTGCCTGGCGTGGCCGTCACCCCTCACTCTGATGTTCCTGTAGACTGGTGTTATCGTTTGGTGTAGGCGGCTGGCCTGCCGCTGAAGCCTCTGCCACACGCCCCTCTCCAGCACGTAGAGGCGATGGAGCGCCCTCTGTATGAGATGCAGGGTGGGGACAGAGTTGACAAAACCGAAGGCGCGCCGGGCTCCAAGACTGGTCAGCTCAGGGTTCATATAGACTGTGGCGGTGACAACAATGGTCACTGTGAGAATGAGGCCATAGATGTTCAGGAGGAAGACGCTGACGAAGATGTGTCCGAGCGAGCCCAGGAACTCCAGGGCCAGCCTGATGGGAGTCCAGAGAACGACTGAGGTGCCAACCAGGCTGCTGTACAGAAAGGTGAAGAGTGTGAGGGTGAGCTCCACAGCCTTCTGCAGGGGGCAGGAGACTGCCTCCCACATGCTGACTACAACAGAGTAGACGTTCTGTGTCCCGATGAGCAGCAGGTTGACCACCGTGTTGACCAGGTAGAACACCAGGCTGACCGCAATGCCACAGCCCTCCCACACCTGCTGCAGCAAGCAGTGGCCACACAGCAGCCCACGGTGGAACAGATCCCTGACACGCAGGAGAACATGTGAGGACAAGTAGCACACCATTTTGAAACTCTCCAGAACACCTCCCAAGAGGTGCAGCCAGCGCCCCAACATGTTGACTGTGCCCTGGGCCAAAAGTGTTACGCTGTCCATCATGGTGACCATGCAGAACACAGTGAAGTTCCAGCACTTCACAATTGAGTTGGTCAGTAACATGGGTAGGTTATTCACAAAGGTGATACATGCCGCCAGGAGACGTATCACTGAATGGACTATTAAGAAATTTAGGTCCAGGAGTAAAGATATGAAATTGAAACATTTCCCAATGGTGCAAAAGACTAGGTTCACCAGACCCATGACAAAGTTCTTACTCGAGTTGCTTCACTATCTTGATAAAATCACGTTTTTTTGTCTGGCCAGTAAAGGTTAGATATAGCTAGCTAGATAAGGTTGTCGGATGCGTTGTCCACTTCTCGTTCGGTACAATTTGCCAGCTAGCTAAACTAGTTAGCGATCTAGCATAACAATGCTAGCTCTATTAACTAGCTAGCATAGCTACCTGCCAAACACGTTGGTAGGGCACATTCCACTTGCAATTTCAAATAAACAGCTGTGCAACCGCGTTTGTTTTGGCTAAAGTGCAAACATATGCACGCACTGTAAATCAGCGTACGTTTACTTTCAAACTCGGGCTGGCTAGTAGTTCAACTTTTCTTGCTAAATTACATTTCCGTTTTAGGCTCACACAATGTTACATTTACTCATGGCCCGTCGCCAATAACGTATCTCTCATCTCCCTGTTCAAAATCCACCATAATCCAATGCAAAATAAATGAAATAGTTATTTACATATTTACACGCTGGCCACCGTAACGGTTTGGTCACATGATCTTCTCCTCCAATGAATCACGTCCGCGAGCTTTTTGCGCCTGTCAGCATCACGGGAGTCAAAAGCAGGACGCGTGTATGTAAATTCAACTGGTTTAAAATTAATTTCCTTAATTGAAGCCAATGCAGTTGGAAAAAATATTTGATGAAACAACATTCAATACATTTAATTTAATTTACAGTAACATTTTCATCAGAACTTTATATTTCATTTATTAAATGAAAGTACGTTTAGTGAGCTAGGTCTTTGACTAGGCAATTTATCTTTTTATCTTTTTTTAAAACTGGGCTTTAATCATACACTACAGCCATCGTTTCATGCACGCTGTAAGGGTGACTCAAATTCCCTTCGCACTCTGTGTTGTCGAGCTTCCCATTACCTCACCTGATATAGGATGTCAATAAAAACTCTGTTTTTCTGAACAATAACTTCAACCAAGTTTCCTTCCTTGTCTGATGATCATCCTCTCCAGCTGAGGGTATGGAATTGTGGAAGGAGAGCAGATGCCAAAAAGGAACTGATATGATCATGGGAAACAGATTGAATCATTGGAACCAACAAAGACACCATTTGTTTAAGCAATTAATGTCACAGTATGGAGGAAGAGCAGTTGCATGAGTTCAGTTACTTCTTTAGCCTATTAAGAGTCCGCTGTGTTTCTTTGTACTCTATGCCTTTTATGGTAACAGTTTGACTGGGGGCAGGACTCAGCTTCCCATGTTTGTTTTACTGCTGGACCAAATGCTTCATTTGCAGTACCATCAGTAACATTATTACATTGTTACATCTGTTGAGAGGCAGTGGGATATCATGCTTATGAGGAACAATTTTACTGGTGCACTGTTTGTTTTTTGCCTCACAGGTGTTTTTGGACTAATCATAATTTTGCGGGGGTGCATGTGCATCCTATAGGTTACCTGGCGAGATTTGGTTCTGGGTTGCCGAGATTACAATGCGACCACCAAACTATCTCAGATGACGATTAGGCATACATGTCATGCAATTTTGCCTGCCTTTGATTATTTTATCCACAAAAAAACAAAGTAATAAACCAGTAATAAACCCATCAATGAGGTAACAAAAAAAAATGATGGCCTCAGTACACTTATAAATTCATCTCTTAAATTATTGTTTAGACTTTACAGAGTAGATACACCCCTCCAGCAAGCTCACATCTGGGATTCATTCCACTAAGGATAAGTGTGACACTCAATCACAACCCCAAGGCACAGGGCTACTTACTTCAGCTCCAAAGGGGCATTCCCAATAAGGAGGAGTGTATTGTTCTAGATTTTCATCTTAACCAAGAAAAATATGTTTTATTTCATCTTAAAAACCCAGAAAAATTATCTGTTTTATTTCTCAGTTGGTAGAGCATCTTCGCCAGGGTAGTGGGTTCGATTCTCCACCCATACGTAGAATGTATGCACACATGACTGTGTGCTTTGGATAAAAGCGTCAGCTAAATGGCATATATTATTATTATTATTATTAAAACCCAGTCAGAGGGTTATCTGTAGTATGGATGTAAAGACAAACAGCCAATGACCGACATGAGCACCCCCCACACACACACACACACACATTGAACATTTGTCAGTGACGACAGTCCCACTATCACAAATAAAACACAACTTATCATGCTGGGCCATAGTGGCTCATGGGTCTGCGTGTACCTACATCCGGGCCGCCAGTTGCCCATCCCTGCTCTTGGGCCAAAATGGAAACGGTCTCGTCAGAGGCCCTGGGTAAAATAAACAAACAATATTGAAGTGTCCCAGATTGGAGAACAACGGAAACCAGCAGGATGGGTCCCAGGGAATAATAAGCAAACCGCTTGACACATTTCCTACAAGGCGAGGGGACCCGCCAAGGACACATTTTCTGGCTGGAAAAAAAGATGGTCACCCCTTTTAACACAGGAAGTGATCTGATGGGTGGCGTCCCCTGGTCTGCGTTAAATGGCTGTTTAACAACTGGGTGTTGTGATGATCTTGTCAACTATTTGTTTCTCCAAGCAGGGAAAAGTTAACTAGAATGAATGGTAATTTATTCATATTTTACTGTCCACTGTCTGCAATCAAATAAGCTTGAACTATTATCAATAACTCATAAGAATGAAGTAATATATCACTTTTATATTTCTCATGTGGCAAATCACTATAGTTTCATGACATAATGTGAAAGGAAAGGAAATCAGTTAAACCCCAAATACTTTATTTAACTTTCCTCTTTTGACCTTTAGGCATATCTATCTCTGAAATGTGTGACAGTATTTTTTTTTTCATTTAGGACTTTGTGGTTCGTTTTCGGGTAGCTTGTATTGCGACCATCTAATCCTCTGTTGACTTTGGCAGCCTGCCAGTGTAACTGGAGGAGAGTACTATTAATATTCACAGACTGGGAGAGGGTGTGACAGCGAGCAGGGGGTAATCAGCAGACCAGAAGCTTCTATGGGAAAACACAAACTCCAAACAGAAGAAATCACTGGCGAGCAGACTGGTCACAACCCAGGCTAAGACCCTGCATACCACAGCAGCCCACAGGGGTAAGAAAGAGCCATACATGTGCAGAGAGAGAGAAAGAAAGATAGACAGAAAGAGAGACACACAGAAACAGAGTGTGGGGGGTGTGTGTGTGGGGGGGGGGGACTGAGGCACTGACTCACTGAGAAAGAGAAAGATCTGAAAAAGTAAGACTACTGTTGAATGTGGAAGTCCCCCAGGATGACATTCTTGGTCCGTGAAAGTTCTCCTTCCCAGGACCATTGGAACGGCTCTACTAGGTTGACACGGTGGTCACTTGTTAGCTCAATGTAATTTAGAATGTTAGAATGCTCAATGTTATGCTTCTTTTAACATTTTAGAAATGAGTCCAGAAATGTGCAAATTTTGCCATTCCAAAAATAGGCATCACAGATGCGATAAACTGAGTTAACTCAGTTACAACTGGATGGACTTTGGACAAAGAACAGCCTAAATCACTCTCTCACTCTTCATGGCGTTGGGTAGGACTGGACATACCCTGAAACCCTGTCTGTGGGATGTTTAATGGTTAATAGCCTATAATTACATGTAATCACCATGGAGACAGGGATTTGCAAAAGCTTGCGTCTCTTATCAAAGTGTCCCTTTGTCACAATCGAAGTTATAGTGACAGAGTTGAGCAGGAAAAAAAGGACTCCTGCGCACACTCCGTGCTCCCACCCTTGTGCGCATTGGACAATGGCCCTCACTCATTCGTGCAAATAACCCCAAAACAACTTGCTCTTGGGCCTGGCCTGGAAAGAATGACTTCTTTCCCTCTTTCCTTCCTCTAGGCTCTCCTTAGATCATGAGCTATAGAGTCTCTTTCCACCACAGAGAGCGAGCGCGATAACAAACAGGAGTTCTGTCCAATCATCAATCACAATCATGCAGGGACCAGGGTACGCTGGGTTATATGCTGAGGGTTCTAGGCTAGACAATACGCCAAAGGGGAAATGACAGGGCAACCGGATTCAAGGACAACATTTAAGTGTGTTTATTCCCAACAGACGTAATGTCACGCACTGACCTTAGAGAGCCAAATCTATTTGGTTATTTGGTCCAGAGCTTCCGGCGACAGTACCCAGTCCAGAGCTTCCGGCGACAGTTCCCAGTCCAGAGCTTCCGGCGACGGTCCACAGTCCGGAACCTCCAACGACGGTCCACAGTCCAGAGCCTCTTGCGAGGGTTCCCAGTCCGGAGCCTCTGGCGACGATCTACGGTCCGGAGTCCCCGGCGACGATCTACGGTCCGGAGTCCCCGGCGATGATCTACGGTCCGGTGTCCCCGGCGACGATACACGGTCCAGAGCCTCCGGCGACGATCCACGGTCCGGAGCCTCCAGCGACGATCTATGGTCCGGAGTCCCCGGCGATGATCCACGGTCCGGAGCCCCTGGCGACGATCCACAGTCCAGTTCCACTGAAGCGGAGGGATCATCGAGCGGAGCGGGCTCTACATCCCGAACCGGAGCCCCCATCGAGGCTAGATGCCCACCCGGACCCTCCCCCATGGAGTCAGGTTTTGCGGCCGGAGTCCACACCTTTGGGGGGGTTCTGTGTCCCCTCACAAAATTCGAGAATATCCTGACTTTCTGTCCCTCTCTGTCAGCCAAGTCAAAAGGTTACTCTCTTGGGTCTTCTAGGGTCTTTGCAGTCCCTGGGAACTGAAAGGGGAAGAGGCATCCAGGCACTTTTTTTGTTGTCTTTTCCTTACTCAGTCCCAGTCTATTTTATTTTCCAAACTGAATGCTCCCAATCTTCCCAAACCCTCTGCCTAGGATGTATTATATTACAGGTAAAGGGCACTCATTCTTGAGATTTATCTTGACCAAAAGATAACACCGGCATCTTCTCTGTTTATACTGTACATCACAAATATACAGCAAATCTACTGACTATTTTACTTGTATCATTTGCATATTTACATCATTTTTTAATTAATGGTCAAGGAAAGAGCTGATGACAGCTATAATGTAAGCATAAACTGACTTACCATCCATAACCTCAGAGGAATAAGGCTGACACAGCCTATCATGACAAAGTGGTAGAGACGGTAAGACTATTGTTTCAAAACCCACAACATGGCAGTCATTTACGATATCGCAGCAACGCGGGTCTTAACTGCATTCATCATGACTTCCATGTACTAAATGAGTATGCTTATCAAGGCACAAGGCAAGACCCAGATGCAGACACAGGAGACAGATGGTTGGAGTCTATGTCATGGACAGGCAAAATGTCAAAACCAGATCAGAGTCCTGGAGGTACAGAGTGGCAGACAGGCTCTTGGTCAAAAGGTAGGCAGAATGGTCAGGCAGGCGAGTACAAAGTCCAGAAACAGGCAAAGGTTAAAACCGGGATGACTAGAAAAAGGAGAATACAAAAAGCAGGAGAACGGGAAAACCGCTGGTTGACTTGGAAACATACAGGACGTACTGGCCCAGAGAGACAGGAAACACAGGGATAAATAGACTGGGGAAAACAAGCGACACCTGGAGGGGGTGTAGACAATAACGACGACAGGTGAAACTGATCAGGGTGTGACAATGCTATGACATATCGTTTCAATATAAGCCTCTTCTCTTCTAGGTATTTCAGGAATGGTCACATGTACAGTAAACATATGTCACATGACCTAGTAGTAAAACAATGAGTGATTGGAGGAAACGTTTGGATGTTTTTCCATTTTCTTCTCCTCTACATGTCAACTATAAAACTCCACCCTTCCTCATGTGCGCAAGCTCTGACACAATGATGAGAATTGTCCATCCACCCACTGACTGTGAAACGTAACCTACCATAGCCTACACACCACAGCTAGACTAGTCTGTGCTGGGCTGAAAGAAATGCAGGAACAAATTCCCAATCTAATCACATTATTGACAGCTGTGTCTTAGGTTGGCCTCTCATCTCACTACTACCAGACTGTCCATTGACCATACGGCTCTACTGTAATTTAGATCAAATCATTTGTCTCACAAAAATACTGCACATTGTATTCTATAATGTGAAAGCCAACAAGGCGAGGCATGGTCCACTGCTGCTTCTGTAGTAGCAAAATAAGTACCCATATTCAGGGGTTGGAAAGGAGAACAAAATCTGTCTGGGGATACACCCATGTAAAATCCTTGGAATCAGTTTTACAAAATACAAGCTCTGTTTTTACAAAAGATGACCATTTATTTCACATCCCCCCATTTCCCCCCCTGCCTGTATTCATGGCTGTTGTTTGCATACATTACATTGTGGATACAAAAGGTTCCTTTACCTTGGTCATTCATAACAGAACAATCTAATATGATAATTTCTGTTGACATCAGAATTGTTACTTTGCCTAAACTGAACGTGTGTTACATTTCACTGGTTTGTCTGGGAACAGGGGCCCCTTCATCTGCTAACCTATCACTACACAGTGTAAGGATTCTGCCAGGCCATACAGGAAGTGGAAGCATCAACAGCCTCTTTGTTTACGTCCCCTTTTTATCCAGAGGTGTCGTGATCTCCCTGTTTGACTTCTGGTAAACTTCTGAAGGTCATCCACACACCAGCCACCACTCCGTTGGCCTCTGTCTTCCCTAAGGTCACAGCACTATTATTCCTATAGTAAAGTATACATTTTCACACGCAAAAAAAACTGAACAAAGATACTCTAGAATCTACATCAAAGCTTCACCTGCAACATGAAGAAATATGTTGGATGAAGCCTTTTCAAATAATGTCAAACATATTTATGTATTGTGTGTGATGACTAGCATTGCTCAGAGACAGATGTGTAATTCCCTCCGTATGAGTACTCTATGAGTGAGTGTTGTGGATCGGAGCTTTAACCAAACCAGAGAAAATGGATTTTGCTGTAAACACAAATGGAGGGAGGAAGAGGAGGAGGCAGTTGTGGTCATTTATCTGCGTTTAACTTATGTTTCCATCAAAACAGAGCAACGTCTCCACAAAAAGATTGTCGTCTGATATCATGGGGAAAGAAAAACAGAGCGCAATGAAGTCTACTGAGCATAAAAGGAGTTGTCTGGTCTGTTGAATGGCCTTCATTATGGTTTTAGAAAGCTTGATCCCCCAGACGGCAACACACCTGCCCTGCACAGGACTACACAAGACTACACAGCAGATAAGGCAACGATGAAAGACTAAAAGCCTTTGTCTTGAAGGAAGCGTGAACACCTCTTCCACCTTTAATCATGGTATTATTATTGATGCCCCCTGCATGTACTGTACCTCACCTCAAGGACTTTTAAGTTCACAGGAGTCTGATCTGGGGAGGCTTGGCAGCTCGCTGAGAAAATAGCTTCACAGAGGCCTCTCCCACAGTCTCCAGTAGGTCACTACAACATAAATAAAATACATATCTTAAAGAACACAGACTTGAAATAGAGCCTATGAATGGCAGACTATGAAACATTAAAAACAAAGCCATAAATGTATACAAATATTGAAATATTGAAATCGTAACATTGACAGTTCCTAATAAAATATCATATCCCAATTACATTTTTATTTAGTCACTGTAAAACTTATTATATATCTGGAGTTTCATTCCAAAATCCTGTACACTGAGTGTACAAAACCTTAGGAACACCTTCCTAATAGTTGCACCCCCTTTTTCCCTCAGAACAGCCTCAATTCATCGGGGCATTGACTCTAAAAGTTTTTTAAAGCATTCTACAGGGATGCTGGCGTATGTTATCTCCCATCCCACAGTTGTGTCAAGTTGGCTGGATGTTCTTTGGTTGGTGGATCATTCTTGATACACATGGGAAACTGTTTAGTGTGAAAAACCCAGCAGCGTTGCAGTTCTTCACACTTTCAAAACAGTGCACCTGGCACCTACTACCATAACCCATTCAAAGGCACTTCAATATTTTGTCTTGCCCATTCACACTCTGAATGGCACGCATACACAATCCATGTCTCAATTGTCCCAAGGCTTTAAAATCCTTCTTTAATTAAAATGTCTCCTCCCATTCATCTACACTGATTGAAGTGCATTTACCATCAATATGGGATCATAGCTTTCACCTAGATTCACCTGGTGAGTCTATGTCATGGTAAGAGCAAGTGTTCCTAATGTTTTGTACACTCCTTGTATCTACATTTTCAGAAATCTTGGCAAATTACTTTGTATTAAGAATTTATAAAAAAGAGGTTGGTGTGTTTTTCATTATCTAATAATGGCATGGTTGTTGAATGACAGACATGCATTTGTTTAAAATCTGTCACTTGATGGTTTTATTTCAGAGAGACAAATAATCATGGAAATGTTTTTTGTTGTTGCTAAATGCTAAATATCCCCCTCACTCTCAGATAAATTAGTACTGCTAGGTTTAACACAGTCAAATGTAACAAATAACTACATTTTTAATAAAGAACTGTTCAAATTTCCTCCCAAATGGCACAGTGGTCTAAGGCAGTGTTTGAGGGGTCACTACAGACCCGGGTTTGATCCCAGGCTGTGACCGGGAGTCCCATTGGACGGTGCACAATTGGCCCAGCATTGTTTACTTGGCTCCTGGTGCTCTAGTGACTTCTTGTGGTGGGTCCGGGGCCTGAAGGCTGACTCAGTTGTCAGTTGAACAGTGTTTCTTCCGATACATTGGTGCGGCTGGCTTCTGGGTTAAGTGTGTAGGTGTAAAAGACTGCGTTTTGGCGGGTCAACTTTCAGAGGACGCAGTACTCAACCTTCATTTGTGACATTAATATTTAGTGAATGAAATTACATTTAAGTCATTTATCAGATGCTCTTATCCAGAGCGACTTATAATAAGTGCATATTTAGCTAGGTGAGACAACCACATATCACACATTGTATACGAACATGCCATTCCAGCTAAACAATGGATATATAGCGTTTTGCAAAAAAATACATTTTCATACATGTCTAAAAATCTATTAATAAAAATCAGAGAACAGTAAAATTTTACACATAGGCAATATTTTCTCATGAAAAAACACAAATCTGAAAAATTGGTGGACATAGCATTTTGGAAATAAACTCTTCATATCTCATTGAAACCTCGGTGCTACTACATCCATTCAATCCCCTGACACAGAAAGAGAAAGCAGGAAGAGGAGAGAGAGAAGGGCGGGGGGGTTAGACAGACAGACAGACAGACAGACAGACAAAGAGCAATCTGATCAAATAAATCAAATTGGTTCATAACAGCCCACTTCACTTCAAAGGAGTAGTTCAGTTAGACTCAAAGACCCACAAATGCAGAGGAGCCAAAATGCTATTGCATTTTCCTACTGCTGCCAGTGCCTAATGGTCAGAAGGAACCTTTCATTACTTGACAGCAGTGACGTGTGTGTGCTCTCCCACAGGTGTACAAACAATCAGCGGCTTTGTATGCAAACACAGTGTATATTGAGACTGTCGACTCGGATACACTTGGTCTCACACCACAGGAGGAACTCCAAAGCTGATGATAAAACTCCTGGCTCTAGTGCGGCGAGCACACTGCGCTTTTTGTACTGGAGTTAGCCTGGAGCTAGCCTGACTACCTAAAAAAAAGTATTCTGTCTACCTGTAGCAGAGGTTTTCTTTCAGCGCGGAGTAGTAGTTCCTTCTTTTCAAGTTCTTTATCATGTGGCAAATGTATTGAGGCTTGTAGTTGAAATCCATGATTTCCGAAGGCCCAGATATAGCACATTTTGAGTACAGAGGAATAAGCAGAGCAATCTAAGTTTTCTAATAGGCTTTGATTTATCAATTAGAACAGCTGTTGGTCAAGCAATTGAATGCTCGGGAATGCTCTGGAACCAACTGAAATGTAATTCAATGCCGTGTATGCTTTACGAATCTGGCAAGAGAACAGGCCCATGTATCATTTCAACACAATTACATTTTAAGGGACCCTCTGTCCGATCATACACTATATATACAAAAGTATGTGGACACCCATTCAAATTAGTGGATTCGGCTATTTCAGCTCCACTCGTTACTGACAGGTGTATAAAATCGGGCACACAGCTATGCAATCTCTATAAACAAATGGTGGCAGAAGAATGGCCTTACTGAAGAGCTCGGTGACTTTCAACGTGTCACTGTCATAGGATGCCACCTTTCCAACAAGTCAGTTCGTCAAAATTCTGCCCTGCTAAAGCTGCAAGTGTAAGTGTAAGTGTTGTTATTGTGAAGTGGAAACGGTTGGGAGCAGCAACGGCTCAGCCGCTCACAGAACAGGGCCGCCGAGTGCTGAAGCGTGTTGCAACACTCACTACCTAGTTCCAAACTGCCTCTGGAAGCAACGTCAGCACAATAACTGTTGGGAGCTTCATGAAATGGGTTTCCATGGCCGAGCAGCTGCACAAAAGCCTAAGATCACCTTGCGCAATGCCAAAGGCCGGTTGGAGTGGTGTAAAGCTCACCACCATTGGGCTCTGGAGCAGTGGAAACGCGTTCTCTGGAGTGATGAATCACACAGGTAAACGCTACCTGCCCGAATGCATTGTGCCAACTGTAAAGTTTGGTGGAGTAGGAATAATGGTCTGGGGCTGTTTCTCATGGTTTGGACTAGGCCCCTTAGTTCCAGTAAAGGGAAATCTTAACACTACAGCATACAACGACATTCTAGACGATTCTGTGCTCCCAACTTTGTGGCAACGATTTGGGGAAGGTCCTTTCCTGTTTCAGCATGACAAGACCACCGTCAATGCCCAACATCAGTGCCCGACTTCCCTAATGCTCTTGTGGCTGAATGGAAGCAAGTCCCCGCAGCAATGTTCCAACATCTAGTGGAAAGCCTTCACAGAAGAGTGGAGGTTGTTATAGCAGCAAAGGGGAACAACTCCATAGTAACGCCCATGATTTTGGAATGAGATGTTCGACGAGCAGGTGTCCACATACTTTTGGTAATGTCGCATATTTTTCACTCATACACGTCAAATGGTTTTCCCCACTATTTAAACATTCACAGTGTAGGTTGGAAAAAGTATGTGAACCCCTAGGCTAATGACTTCTCCAAAAGATAATTGGAGTCAGGAGTCAGCTAACCTGGAGTCCAATCAATGATATTTTGGTTAGAGCTGGCTTGCCCTATAAAAAACACTCACAAAATTTGAGTTTGCTATTCACAAGAAGCATTGTCTGATGTGAACCATGTCTCGAACAAAAGAGATCTCAGAAGACCTAAGTCTAAGAAATGTTGACTCGCACAAAGCTGGAAAGGATTACAAAAGTATCTCTAAAAGCCTTGATGTTCATCAGTCCACAGTAAGACAAATTGTCTATAAATGGAGAATGTTCAGCACTGTTGCTACTCTCCCTAGGAGTGGCCGTCCTGCAAAGATGACTGCAAGAGCACAACGCAGAATGCTCAATGAGGTTAAGAAGAATCCTAGAGTGTCAGCTAAAGACTTACAGAAATCTCTGGAACACGCTAACATCTCTATTGTTGAGTATACAATACGTAAAACACTCAACAAGAACGGTGTTCATGGGAGGACACCATGGAAGAAGCCACTGCTGTTCTAAAAAAACAATGCTGCACGTCTGAAGTTCACTAAAAGGTACCTGGATGTCCCACAGCGCTACTGCCAAAATATTCTGTGGACAGATAAAAATAAAATTGAGTTGTTTGGAAGGAACACACTACACTATGTGTGGAGAAAAAAAAGGCCCAGCACACCAACATCAAAACCTCATTGTAACTGAGGGAGCATCATGGTTTGTGGCTTCTTTGTTGCCTCAGGGTCTGGACAGCTTGCTATCATGGAAAAATGAATTCCCAAGTTTATCAAGACATTTTGCAGGAGAATGTTAGGCTACCTGTCCGCCAATTGAAGCTCAGCAGAAGTTGGGTGATGCAACAGAACAACGACCCAAAACACAGACGTAAATCAACAACAGAATGGCTTCAACAGAAGAAAATACGACTTCTGAAGTGGCCCAGTCAGAGTCCTGACCTCAACCCGATTGAGATGCTGTGGCATGACCTCAAGAGAGCAGTTCACACCACACATCCCAAGAATACTGCTGAAAAGTTTTGTAAAGAGGAATGGTCCAAAATTCCTCCTGACCATTGTGCAGGTCTGATCCGCAACGACAAAGAAATGTTTGGTTGAGGTTATTGCTGCCAAAGGAGGATCAACTAGGCTACGCTGGGGTGGCAGCATAGCCTAGTGGTTCGAGCCTAGTGGTTAGAGCTGACAAGGTAAAAATTATGTCGTTCTGCCCCTGAACAAGGCACTTAACCCATTGTTCCTAGGCCATCATTGAAAATAAGAATTTGTTCTTAACTGACATGCCGAGCTGAATAAAGGTAAAATAACCAAACGTATCCAAGGCTTCACATACCTTCCCCACCCTGCACTGTGAATGTTTACACAGTGTGTTCAATAAAGACATGAAAATGCATTATTGTCTATGTGTTATTAGTTTAAATAGACTGTGTTTGTCTATTGTTGTGACCTAGATGACGATCATCAGATCTAATTTTATGACCAATATATGCAGAAATCCAGGGATTTCCAAAGGGTTCACCTACTTTTTCTTGCCACTGTAGATATAATTGGCACCAGGGGCACCATAGGATACTAGAGCAATAACTAGTGATCAAGTGGACTTTGTCTTTTGCAAATGAATGTCAGACATAAATTATGCAGACAAACAATGTGAAAAATTGTGATTAGTATATCTGTATAAACACATATTTTTGCCCTATTATGTGGTCTGAATGTAGTGAAAAGTGGATATTTTATTTGGGAAAATTAGAAACTGGAAGTCCTGCCGCTTGCGCAGTCAGCGTATTACAGCTGTGATAGTGTATTGAAGTACTTTCGAATGCTAAAATTGAGTGTACTTAGTGAGATTTAAATCATTTACACAAACAGATTTCAACAAAATAAAGTCCCAGATTACAAAGATGATGGCAATATACAAATAAATGAATGCTGAAAATATTTCACATATCTTAAAATTAGTCAAATTGACCCGAGAATTGGTATATAAATGCAATAGTGTTGGGGAGAAGTGAACTACACGTAGTTCAACTTGTTATTTAACTACATTTTGCAGTAGCTTGGTCATAGTTTATCTAAATTCAAATCTAGTTATTGTTTTCAGTAGTTAATTCACTTTTTGCCATGTAGTGGTGTAGCTAACTACTGAAACTACACAATCCTTTTTTGCAAATAGAAAATAAAATTCCTAATTCTCACTTGAAACATAGTTTTTGTGTTTAATATGTGCTACATTACACATTCTGTTGACATATTTACTTCAGAGTGATTTGTTCTTGCAATTTCAAGTCTATGACATTTTATATTTAGATATGATCATTTATGAAGTAGTTGGGATGTAGTGAACTACTTTTTCAAAGTAATTTTAGTTAAGTAAACTATATTTTTCTTACGGGTAGCTTCAGTTTAGCTTAACTTCTTCCAGTGTGAAGTAATTGGTACCTTGGTAAACTAGATTTCTAGAGTAGCTTCCCCATCACTGAAACTCAATACATTGAGTAATGAGTGCTTGCTTTGTTATCCAAATGATCTTGTGTACCCCGTTCATTGCTGCTCGCAGCTATATGTTATATTCTATTATATTACATTCTAAACAATCAAGGAACCCTTGTACCCAACCATGTTATCATTAAGGCTACCTGTTCAGAAAGATTACTGTCTGTACTATCGCCTTTCCCCTACAAGTTCCTCCTACCAACTACACTGTCCCTCTCGACCATATCTGCACCCAGATATATTGCCCCTCTCGCACCCTGCGTCTGTCTCGCAGTTTTCCAGCATCGTCCAGCCGTCACACTCACTCTCAGGACGACACTGGGCAGAAGCAACAACATGGCTTTACGAATGAAGGCTTGCATGTTCGTGGGACTTTTCCTGCTTTCTCTGACCTGGAAAGGTATGTGACCTAATACAGATCTAACCTCTTGAAAACACTGCATAGGACGCGGTTTTCTGCGGTCTATCGTTTGGTGACTACTGTACTGTACATTGGAAACTTTGCGGGGTTGCTCGTCAACTGAAGGCTGGCTTCTTGATGGAACGCTTCTCTGCTCCGCTCCGAATAAGGTTGCGTAGACGCGGCAAACTGCAAATATGTGATGTTGCTACCTTTATTCGGCCGTTTTTCTGGTCAATTGTTTAAGAAAGCTGAAAAGCAAATGGTTGCTTATTTTCACAAATTATGAATATAGTTGCCTAGGATGTTTAAAGCATATCAGTTTTCTACCATCAGTTAAAGTTAAAAGATACTGTAGGTAACCTAGTTACAATAATTCAAGTAATTTAAGTGTTTGAGATTTACATCAGAACACATGTGCACGTCTAATGTGTATAAAGTAGTTATTTATTTGTCATCATATAAATAGTAGTAGTAAGTGGATAGAATAAGTGGATTCAATTAGTCACCCCTATACAGCAAATTCTGTCTTGAAAGATGGTCATTAGATTGTATCACTTAGCCTATGCATATGAACAAAAAGCTCTTATTTCATGTTTGTATGCATGCCCTCACTATTACTGTTTTTGAGTCATTATTTTGTTTTGACTGAATACCTAAATACTGTAATTTTAGGTATGTGTGACTCTTGAGGAATGCAATCTGTAACTGGCTATGAGAAAGATGAAAGTTGTCGCAAAGAGACCACTTTTCTAGTCTGTTCTATAGCTTACTTCTTTTAGATCAAAAACGATTTATTCACAGAACTGCAATTGTGAAAAGCATTCCACTGTATTTTTGTCCATAATGAAATAGCTCAATTATTTCAGATTTTATGGGTGCCTACTCTAAGGTCTATGAATGTTTGTGCAGTAAGCCCATCAAATACAGCTATGTTTTTGTTATATGCTTCGCAGATACTGGTTGTTACAAATGTTTTTTTGGTCATTTGGTCGAATATGTTGTTGAGAAGGGAAAATCAGCTGCCTAGCTGCGTACTGTCAGGTCATGTCTTCCTAGCAGGGTTAATCTTGGTCAGTCATGTTCTGACAATGTTCTGACAACATTTACAGACGTTCTTATCCAGTCATACAGTACAGTAGTGAGTGCATACATTTTTATACGGAGTCAGATATGATCACTCTGTGATGGATGCAGTATGCATGCTCTTACCAAATCTACACAGAACGATTCCTAGGGGAAAATGTAAGGGGAAATGAAGGAAAAATGATACAGGTCCCTCTGCTAGGCTATACCTTAGTGACATCTGAGAGTATAATATATATCTTTTTAAATGGACTAACTCAATCTGTGATACAAAAGGAGCACCAGTCAAACCTCTACGGGATTGGTGTCCCCGCCATGGGACGGTCGAGCCAACGTGCGCTAATGTGATGAGCATGATGTTTTACATAATAAGAACATTTCCCAGGACATAGACATATCTGATATGGGCGGAAAGCTTAAATTGTTGTTAATCTAACTGCACTGTCCAATTTACAGTAGCTATTACAGTGAAAGAATACCATGCTATTGTTTGAAGAGAGTGTTATGACACAGTTATGAATTTGAAAATGTAAATGTATTAATAAACCAATTAGGCACATTTGGGCAGTCTTGATACAACATTGTGAACAGAAATTCAATGGTTCATTGGATCAGTCTAAACCATTGCACATACACTGCTGCCATCTAGTGGCCAAAATCTAAATTGTGCCTAAGCTGGAATAATACATTGTGGCCTTTCTCTTGCATTTCAAAGATGATGGAACAAAAGAAATACAAAAAAAAAAATGTGTTCTTTGTATTATCTTTTACCAGATCTAATGTGTTATATTCTCTTAAATTAATTTCACATTTACACAAACGTCAAAGTGTTTCCTTTCAAATGGTATCAAGAATATGCATATCCTTGCATCCGGTCCTGAGATACAGGCAGTTAGATTTGGGTATGTCATTTAAGGCGAAGATTGAAAAAAAAGCATCCGATCCTTAAGATGTGGAATGATGACTTATAAGTGTATTTTAGGGCGTACCACCTGGGTGGGGTGGGAGGATGGAGGGGGTATGTTGTAGGAAGTGTGGTGCGTATAATATCCTATTTTACAGCTCAGTCATTTCAAAGCATTTTTTCATCATATTTGTCTGTTTCTATTTATTTAGACAGGTGTCTCCGGTCTTTCCCTTACAACCCATCCTTTGCGTATCTGACTTCCCTCCCCTCTTACCCCTTTACATCTCTGGTCGCCTTCTCTCCCCTCCTGTTTGGACACTCGTCTCGCTAACTCCCTCTCTTTATTGTTTTAGCTCATGCTCGGCTATTGTTCCTAATCTCATCCTTTCCTTGACCTCCCTGCTTCTGGTGAGCTTACTTCCTAAACCCCTGCCTTACTTCTTGGCCTCGGGGGACCAATTGTGGTGTTTTCCCACCGCCCCTCTTATCCCACACTCCTTGTTTCTTAGGAAGTAGATGCTAGTTTTGGACTACGGTGGGAATGTCATAGCTATCATGTTGGACATACATATAGCATGGGTTGATAGAGCAGGTTACATCATGTGACTTTATAGGCTACGTCCTCATTGTTTACTGTTGGTCATGTTCTTGATTTCTTACTATGGGTTTGTCTGATGTCCATATGTTGTCTACCTGGTCTATTCTTTGATGGGCCTCCTTCACATTCACATTTGACAGCCGCATAAATAGTCAGCCACATTAAATGTTTTTTTCATTCTGAAAAAAAAAACGTCAAAGTCTGGTCTTGCTGTGTTGGATTTCATATTAGCCTCAATTGATTACTTATGCCAGAGTGATCAAAAGGGTTTGCCCTCATCTGGTTGCTATGGAGGCCAAGTGTCATATTGGACACAGACTTCAAAGATATCTTTGTGCCAGGATGCCAGCATGCCAGCTTGTTATTGACCACAAAGGCCCCAGCAAATACTTTGACATTTACCCTCAAAGGAGCAACATCACTTTAATAACGTATCTAAATGCATTAATGAAGCTGCTTACAGTAATACCTAAATTAACCTTCACAATAGTGAAGGCATCAAAGGAGTGGTGGTATCATCAGGGATTCCAATAATGACCTTTTGATAATGATAGAATGTACTTCCTGTAACACCAGCCAAATGCAGGGGCAAACGGCATGCTCATCACAAAGACATCTCCCATTAAAAGGACGTCTTTTCTTTTCTTTTTTTGTTGAGGAATGCTGGTGATGGGCTGGGTGTTGAGAGGGGCTGCCAGTCAATGTACATAATTAAAGTGATTGTGCACCACCTTAGAGCTTAGATAAAAATGAAGTGTAGATCTGGGCAGCAAATCAGCAGAGAGCTGTGATTGAAACGGAAGTCCCTATATTCGGGCCTCTGGCAAAGGGGATAGAGTGCGGAATGCCACTGTTTCACTTCCAAGCCCCACTTAAATTTTCACGGTGACAGAGTTCTTACACTGTAAAGCCTTGTTCATCTTAGCCTCCTGATAAGAGCAACCAGTTACAGCCAGTGGCACACATTCTCCATCCTCATCCTGTTTATGTAACAGTTACGTTTTTAGGTAGAATCCTCCTACAGTCAAATGTATCCAGGAATTCAAAGTAGTAGCCTGGGATATGATCTTGAATAGTTAACATCTTTCTTCACACTGGTTGGAATCCTTGTGAATGAAGCCTCACCACAGACACTTTGCTTGATGTCTTTAAAAAATATATAATTTTTTTCCACCTTTATTTAACCAGGTAGGCTAGTTGAGAACAAGTTCTCATTTGCAACTGCGACCTGGCCAAGATAAAGCATAGCAGTTTGACACATACAACAAAACACTTACACATGGAATGAACAAAACATACAGTCACAGTAGAAAAAAACTAAACAAAGTCTATATACAGTGAGTGCAAATAAGGTCAAATAAGGGAGTTAAGGCAATAAATAGGCCATGGTGGCGAAGTAATTACAATATGGCAATTAAATACTGGAATGGTAGATGTTCAAAAGATCGATGTGCAAGTAGAGATACTGTGGTGCAAAAGGAGCAAAATAAATAAATACAGTATGGGGATGAGGTAGATAGATGGGCTGTATACAGATGAGCTATGTACAGGTGCAGTGATCTGTGAGCTGCTCTGACAGCTGGTTCTTAAAGCTAGTGAGGGAGATGGGAATCTCCAGCTTCAGTGATTTTTGCAGTTCGTTCCAGTCAGTGGCAGCAGAGAACTGGAAGGAAAGGCGACCAAAGGAGGAATTGGCTTTGGGGGTGACCAGTGAGATATACCTGCTGGAGCGTGTGCTACGAGTGGGTGCTGTTATGGTGACCAGCGAGCTGAGATAGGGCGGGGCTTTATCTAGCGGAGACTTGTAGATAACCTGTCGCCAGTGGGTTTGGCGACGAGTATGAAGCGAGGGCCAGCCAATGAGAGCGTACAGGTCGCAGTGGTGGGTAGTATATGGGGCTTTGGTGACAAAACGGATGGCACTGTGATAGACTACATCCAGTTTGCTGAGTAGAGTGTTGGAGGCTATTTTATAGATGACATCGCCGAAGTCAAGGATCGGTAGGATGGTCAGTTTTACGAGGATATGTTTGGCAGCATGAGTGAAGGAAGCTTTGTTGCGAAATAGGAAGCCGAATCTAGATGTAATTTTTGATTGGAGATGCTTAATGTGAGTCTGGAAGGAGAGTTTACAGTCTAGCCAGACACCTAGGTATTTGTAGTTATCCACGTATTCTAAGTCAGAGCCGTCCAGAGTAGTGATGCTGGACGGGCGGGCAGGTGCGGGCAATGATCGGTTGAATAGCATGCATTTAGTTTTATTTGCATTTAAGAGCAGTTGGAGGACACAGAAGGAGAGTTGTAATGGTATTGAAGCTCGTCTGGAGGTTAGTTAACACAGTACTATCAGATATCAGATATGGTGGTTGGGGAGCGTAAACTGTATGTAGCTAGTGATAGATCAGTGGACGCCATCATTTATCGTTACCTCTTTTATAAATCATTACATCATCAATCAAATGTGTGATGTAACAAATGTAGCAGATCTAATTACATTCTTTTCGAAGACGTTATATTATATTTCATTATGTTCATGTTATGCAGGTCTAACCCTATAAAAATGCTTTATCATTTTACATTTGAAAGCAAGCCATAACCATCATGCTTTTAAGAACAGTGCGGTAGGTTTATAATGTTTGATAAATAGCAGCTGGTTAGCCACCCTGCTCAGAAATGTAGCTGTGGTTGTTTTTTTTAAATGCCGTAATGTCCTGTGCTGTACCCAGATTAGGCCACATTGCCCCTTATCATCATAGTCCAGAAATAAACTTTAGCTCAGCTCTCCAAACGTTGTTTACATATTCACATTCAACACAAAGTCCTTGTGACAAAGTCAAGAAACAGGCCACCTCCGCTTTTTGATATTGTTCGGTTGTTACTGTGAAACATCCATCAGAAATGCTTGTGGAATGTAAATTCATTCTTCACACAATGGTCATTCATCGGTTTTAGACCTGTGTGAAAATGTCCAGATCTCTGTGCGAAATCAACAGGACAAGTTATAAACTCTAAAGGATAGGCCTTTGAGTTAGTATCATATACATTGTTTTTATAGAAATATAAAAAATAAACACACATTCATCTTGCAAAGCATAATCATTTCTAAGAATTAGCAGGATGGTACAGGAAGATGGAAGGAGGTCAGGAACAGAAACATGAATGATTTCTTTTTCAGCATTTAGCGTCATCTTGGACCCTACTTGGAATCTGACTCAAAAAGAGGAGAGTGAGGCTGAGTTGTGACGATGTTGCTTGGTTACTGGCATGGTGCTCTGAAGTCTGAAGACACATCAAAGCTAACTGGGGAAACTGCCTGATTGATCAGATAGTCACAATGATGTAAAAACATGCTGTCCTCAGCGCTAAACGGCTAGAGGCCGTTGTCAGGGGTCTGGTTTTGAGGGATGTTTTGGGTCGTCAAGAAAACTTGGGGGCTTTTCCAAATCAACCCTATGATTGAATTAGGTTAGAACAACAACCAGAGTCCGTTAGGGACCTGCTAGCGTAATATTTGTTTAATTGGACCCCAAAGGATCTCTCCTTCAACTGGATTACTGCTGTATCTGGCTAGCTAGAAAGGAGCACACTTTCTTTATCTTGAGCAGCCTGTCAAAGCTATTGAACGAAGCCAGGCTTCCTGAATGAAGTACCCTCTCGCAGTAGTCTGCAGCCACACTGGTGTAAAGGACTCAGGAAAGTTTCACAAGCCGAGCTTCGTGATTATATATAGAATTTGAAAAATAATCAATCTTCCAAACCATTAACTTTTATTGTTGCTCTCTCTTACTCTCTCCATTAAGTTGTAGAGGACACCATCTGAAGTGTGAAACAAGTTGGAGAGTATAGCAGTGGCTACCGGGGCATTATGTTTGCTGTGTTGTCAGGATGAAATGGCCTAATGATTTTTAGGCTGTAGGGAATGACTTTCAATACTAGAGATGGCACAAGTAGAGACAAACAATGGACAGAAGCCAGGAAAGGAAATGTCCTGTGTAAAGTCCAGATCGGAGAGTATGAATCTGCCCCCACAGACAGGCATTACCACAATCAATACATGGTGTGCTGGATCAGACTGGAGAAATGAAAGGAGCAGTCCATTGATTTGATTGTTTGTTTGTGTGGAGGCTCCCTCCCAGGCCCCTCCACTGTTGACGTCAGGGCATTGTTGACACTTTGCTAGCACTGGTTATCTCGCTTAAGCTAATTGGTAGCACACAACCACTGCTCGATCAATTAAGCAATCAGGCTCGTTGAATGAAATCTCTGTCGTCAGCAAATGTTTGAAACAGCCATACAAATGTTTTTTTTTTTATGATAAAGAAAGACAATTCTTGTGTCTTTTTTGTATTATTTCCAGGTGTAAAGGATCTGGTTCCGATCTGGTTTTGATTTCGATTGGTTCAACGCCGCGTGCAGTAATGCATTTACAGATTGGCTTGATGTGAAATTGCCATTACAGTCTTTCAATGTCTCCAGATGTGCAATGAGGCAGCCCGTATGTAAGACACCTGCCACATGTTGCATTAATATGTCTTCTACATCGGGGCTGTCGGACAGTCCATTGATCCATGAATGTTTAGTGTGTTTGAAATCACTTCAGCTGTTGCTAGAAATTCCACCACTATCTTGTCATCAGTTCAACAGAAATCAGAAGAGCTAAAGTATGAGGGCAGTCTTGCCACTATCTTGCCCTTAGCTCTTTTGATTCCCGTTGAACTGATCTCTAGACAGACGCACACACAGCTGCATACACCAGGCGCCAAAACTGTCTGAGAGAACCCAGACGGAGGTTCAGGTTACTGAAGTCTTCATTATCCAGTAGCATGTCTGTCCGCATCCCCCTGGGGTCATGTCTCAAGCACTGCTGCTACTTGATTCCTCTGAAGTCCTCCAGCCTCTGGAATCCTCCTTTATTGGCCACCCACTCCCACTCCCACACCTCCTTCTACCTCATTTCACTACACCCGCAATAACATCTGCCAACCATGTGTGTGTGTGACCAACACAATTTGATTTGATTTGATCTCTTGTCGTTTTCTTCGATACAGACCAAGTGTTCTGTCATTGGAGCTGAATAAGTGTCAGACTGGTGTCATTGACATAATGCTTGACCGCATTGGGTGTAATTACCTGCCAATTACCTACCTTACATGTATCGAGCCCAGAGGAGGCTGGTGGGGAGGAGCTATATGAGGACGGGCTCATTGTAATGGATGGAATGGAATTAATGGAACGGAGTCAAAGATGTGGTTTCCATATGTGTGATGTGTTTCATACCGTTCCATTCATTCAATAGCAGCCATTACAATGAGCCCATTCTCCTATAGCTCCTCCCAATGGCCTCCTCTGATCTAGCCTAACAATTTAGCGGAAAATGCTAAATATATTACTGCAAAGATTGCTGCACTGCCCACACATGTTACAGGCTTGGGCCTTCTTGGTTCTGTCTATTGATGCCTGTTGATGGTGTGATCTCACCATCACAACAACAGTCATGTAAAGCCCCCTTCATCAAACTCTCAGAACAAGAGATCACAGAGACATTTGATTCACTGTTTCAAATCACTGAACGTTGGAATAACAAATAGCGAGCCTGCTTCGTAAGAGAGAGGGGGGGATCTATCAGGGTGCACATCCTTTGATTGGTTATTAGCAGCTTTTCACACAGACTACACGTTTACCCTGAGAAATTGTCTGGGTGGTCCGCAGCACGTTTAAATTCATCACCAACACTCTGATTGCCTGTTGCTGCAGTGCTCTTGAACAGTGTAAACAAAGTCGCCTCCATTCAATTTACTCCCCAGCTTTACCAGAGCACTTTCACATTGTGTTTATCTCAAAGGAGACTGACCCCACTGAGGCACCGTATAGGGCTTCACCATGGAGGAGCTAACATGGACATTAAGGGACTAACCACCTCTTCACCTCTTGCTGTTCTTCTCCTGTGACTTGCTGCCGTGTCATCAACACTTTAATATGAGTCTTCACCTGAGATCCTGAGAAGATACCTAGTTCTTAGGAAGTGTTCCTGTTGGTGTCTGTGGTAGCTAGGTGTTTCTGTTATGAGGTCAGAAAAAGTGTTATCGCAGTAGAGTAATTTTACTTTCCTGAATAGCTTGTGTGCTTGCTAAGACAGTCTTGGGTCTGGGTTAAAGCAACTAACCAAACCAAGTCAAACTCTGTATGCCACTACTGGTCAGCCATAAACTGATGTTTTGTCCACTGAGGAAAAATATTTTTGGTTTTTCTTTGACAAATAGAGAGCTCTCTTCCTGGCCAAAATCATCAGCGGTCACTTAAAATGTTGCTCTGCTCTTGCAAAATCCGTAATATTGGTATACTGAAGTTGGTCATTATTAAACAGGTGTTTGATCAAGGCATAAGACATAAAAATCTGAGAACTGAATTTCTGTTCAATTTCTTTCATACCAGTTAAACTTACAGTGTCTTGCGAAAGTATTCGGCCCCCTTGAACTTTGCGACCTTTTGCCACATTTCAGGCTTCAAACATAAAGATATAAAACTGTATTTTTTTGTGAAGAATCAACAACAAGTGGGACACAATCATGAAGTGGAACGACATTTATTGGATATTTCAAACCTTTTTAACAAATCAAAAACTGAAAAATTGGGCGTGCAAAATTAATCAGCCCCCTTAAGTTAATACTTTGTAGCGCCACCTTTTGCTGCGATTACAGCTGTAAGTCGCTTGGGGTATGTCTCTATCAGTTTTGCACATCGAGAGACTGAAATTTTTTCCTGACTGTTTTAAAATAACAGTTTTATATTAGCCTGTTATGACTGCACCTTCATCAGACTGTCTACATGTATCAGTCTATGATTTTATTTCACACCTACACAATTAGTTGTGACTCTCAGTTTGTTTCGCTGTCTGCCGTTTTCTCAGAGGACAAGGCATGATACCATAGAAGGACATTATTTAATGTTTGTATGCTTTTGGATACAATAACCAAACAAATGTTTCGGGACAAAGCCAAGTTGGCATGTAAACGGCTGCTTTAATACTCGACTCATTACCTGGTTGTGAAAGATTATTGTTGTTTTCTCCAGATTTCTCATTCATTAAGATGTTATATGTGCCAATTCTTGCTGTCTCCGCCTATTTTAGGAATGAAATGTTGGGAGACAAACGCTGAGAGCTAAATCAAATCAGGCTAGCTTTTATTTCCTCTTTGCCCCTCAGGAGCAGTTGAGGTCATTTGATTCAGTAATTGGCATATTTTGTGGCTTACACCTCTCCATGCATTCATGTGGTTATTAGATAATATAGCTCTACGCATGGTTCTCACCCCCTTCCATAGTCTTGTGATGATAACGGATCGGAGAGAGTCAGGCATGACAGCTGTGCTCTGTGAGTCTGTGTGAACCAAGGGAGTGACATTTGTTTCAACTTTTCACCCCCTCAGCTGACGACACACAGACACAGATGCAGAGAGAAGCAGAAAGGCACACATGCACACACACTTTGATCTTAACGACAACTAAAATGACATTTGTAAACATCCCATGCAACCGTCCAAATTTTTGATCATGGATGGAGATACAGATACAATTGATAGAGATATCAAGTGCTAACACACCTAAGGTAGCTCTAACAGCCTGCTTGTGCCATGAATGAAAGAGGCCTGTTCTGTTCTGTGTTCTTCATTGTCCCCTTGTCCACTGTCACATGAATTGTGTTGTGTGGAAGCCACGTCTAAAGCCCGGAGCTCATTACGCGATTTGCTGGAATCTGAGGCCACTCAGCGGCTTTGTGTTTGGTAAAATGGTCCTTCTGCCCTGTCTCTGTCTAAGCATTAAGCTCATGGAGCCAGATCAAATTGAATAATGCCCTTAGATAGAGTAGACAATGGGCTAAATGAGTGAGATTGCATTTATTTTTTGACCCTAATTGACCTTTTATACACTAAATATGTGTTTGTTTGAGTCTGGCACTTTTCAAGAATCACCATACAAAGTGGTATAGGAAATGTAGGTGACATTGCTGAGTAACAACTGATGGCATTGCAAACACAAACACAGCGGGATCGTACCAGCTAACAGCAAACGTTCCCACAACTTTAGACAGCGTCCCCTTAAGAGTCTCTTTAGGTTATTAACTAACGTTTTGATAGGAATGTTCCTGTGATGTGCAAGGAATGTTTTCAGGAGACCATTCCGTTAATGTCAAACTTAATTTGCGGTTACCATGTTCTCAGGACTTAAGAAATTAATGTTCTAGACACGTTTCATGGGAACATTGCAAGAACATTCATGTGTCCAAAGAAAAATATATTACACATCACACTTTTTACCGAGCCAATCAAAGCCCTGATTGGTGAACCACCGATCCATGTTTAACTCTTTGTCTGTTGGCAAGGTTATGGATACTCACCTGTGGTGGCTCCTCATAGGAGGAAATTCAGTGAATTTCACAAAAATAAAAATAGTGAAACATTTAAAAAGTTATCCTTTTTAGATAAAACTATGCTATATATATTCACGTCACCAAATAATTGATTAAAACACATTGTTTTGCAATGAATGTCTACAGTAGCCTCAACAGCCCTCTGTTGCGTAGCACCATGGTGTAGCAGGAGGACAGCTAGCTTCCGTCCTCCTCTGGGTACATTGACTTCAATACAAAACCTAGGAGGATCATGGTTCTCACCCCCTTCCATAGACTTACACAGTAATTATGAAAACTTCCGGAAGCCACTCCTCAGTAAAAGGCACATGACAACCCACTTGGAGATTGCCAAAAAGCACATAAAGACTCACTGACCATGAGAAACAAGATTCTCTGGTCTGCTGAAACCAGTATTGAACTCTTTGGCCTGAACGCCAAGCATCACGTCTGGAGGAAACCTGGCACCATCCCTATGGTGAAGCATGGTGGTGACAGCATCATGCTGTGGGGATGTTTTTCAGCAGCAGGGACTTGGAGACTAGTCAGGATCGAGGGAAAGATGAACGGATCAAACTACAGAGAGATCTTTGATGAAAACCTGTTCCAGAGTAATCAGGACCCCATCCAATCTGACAGAGAATGAGAGGATCTACAAAGAAGAATGGGAGAAACTCCCCAAACACAGGTGTGCCAAGCTTCTATAGCGTCATATCCAAGAAGACTCAAGGCTGTAATCACTGCCAAAGGTTCTTCAACAAAGTGCTGAGTAAAGGGTCTGATTACTTATGTAAATGTGATGTTTCAGTGTTTTATTTTTTATACATTTGCAAAGATTTCGAAAAACCTGTTTTTACTTTGTCATTATTGGGTATTGTGTGTAGATTGATGAGGGGGGAAAACGATTCAATCCATTTTAAAAGAAGGCTGTAATGTAACTAAACAAGGGGTCTGAATACTTTCCGAATGCACTGTATTTAACACACAATTACATTGTGCATGTTAATTTATACAGTAATTATTATACATCATGTCCGCACTTGGGATTTGAATTCACAACCTCTTGGTTCACGGCATTCTGATCTTCCTGCTATGCCAGCATGTCAGTTATCAGTTAATCTGAGTATTCTCATCATTGATTTTATTGACTTATTTCAGCAATTTAAGGGCTTTCTGTATTAGTTGCCTAATGTTGGTGGGGCATATTAACCTGTTTTAAAGTTACTCCTGAATCACTATAATCAATCAAATATTCTTTAGCACAATTACTGGAAGTCTATGGTATCTACTAGTATGCTAGGAGTTATCATGGACTTCCAGTCATTGCGTTAAACACTACTAGCAATTGTGCTACCGCTAGTTAGCAACTTCCTTCAAACTTCACGCAGAAGCATAAACATTATATCCACGGGTTTATCTGGGGAATTAGATAAATGGCTAAATGGCTTCATTGCCAAAATCCTGAAGTATGCCTTTAAAATTTGGAGATGGAACTCTGTGCTGTGTATTGTTTTGGTATAACTGCAGGCTGCATCACAGCCGGCCGTGATTGGGAGTCCCATAGGGCGGCGCACAATTGAGCCAGCGTCGTCCGTGTTTGGCCGGGGTAGGCCGTAATTGTAAATAAGAATTTGTTCTTAACTGACTTGCCTAGTTAAATAAAGGTTAAATAAATAAAATGACTGTCATCGTCATTGCTTAAATGTGAAATGTGAGAAAGTACAGACATACTACTGTAAACATACACATTTCTGATATTCTGAGAATATGGCAACCGTGTTCTGGTTATGTTTCTATCAGAAGCAACACTGTGACCTGATCCATGTTTTGTCAACAAATTAGCATTGTTCCAGATAGAAATGCAACGACTAGAACTGATGTGATTCCTTATCAGAGACACGTTTGTTCCAAATGTTATATGTGCTGTGGATTTTTAAAAAGACGACAGAGTTCTCTTTGAGATGCTCAGCTATCTAGAAT
The DNA here is from genome assembly GCF_023373465.1 of Oncorhynchus keta. Taxonomy (NCBI): domain Eukaryota; kingdom Metazoa; phylum Chordata; class Actinopteri; order Salmoniformes; family Salmonidae; genus Oncorhynchus; species Oncorhynchus keta. Next base: position 5,168,969 of record NC_068438.1, on the reverse strand, counting down.
TCTACATTCTTTCAAGGAGAAACACATTTAAATTAGAACAGATAGGTGTGTTGTAACTGTTGCCAAGTAATGACATTAACATACTGTATGTTGCTAAGAATGTGAGAGTAGGGTGACTCCCCTTGCAGGTCTCAAACCTAGGCCACCAGCACCGATGACAAACACTCTCACTACTGTCCCAAGAATGTATATCTCTAGGGCATGTGCTTATTAGGCCAGTACCACCCTATCCCCTCCTCCCTACGCACTTGTGTAGATTTGAAACAACTTGATAGATGTAAGCAATATAGGGTGAATGCACTTTGAAGTAAATCTTAGCTCTGTTAAAAGTACACTCGAGAAAAAAAACTTTTATTGAGCATAGTGATTCAGGAGAATCATTAAAACAGGTTAATATGCCCCAACAACATTAATGAAACAAAATCAATGGTAGTCCAAATTAGCTGATTACTGACACAGATATGTGGCGTAGCAGGAAGATCTGAATACTGTGAACCAAGAGGCTGTGAGTTCAAACCCCAGGTGAGAACATATTGAACAATAATTACTGTATGAATTAACAAGCACCATGTAGTCAAAGTGTGTCAAATATGTAAGTTGAAAACACTGTTAAATGCAGTGTGTCCGTATCCCTAACCTTGCCAACAGACAAAAAGAGCTGTGAAAGGATCAGTGGGTCACCAATCAAATCAGGGCCTGATGTCCTGACAAATGATACACAGAAATGTTGCTGCCATGTTCCCATGAACAGTGTCTAGAACATTAACATCTAATATTGTGAGAACATGGCAACCATGTTTGGTGGAGAGTTGATGGAATATTCTCCTAACGCTCATAAAACTGGACACATGAATGTTCTTGCAACAGAAATGTGCCCATTGAAACTCGTGTTGAACATTCATGCTGTATACTCTGAGAACATTGTAACCACGTTCTAGATCAGTGCTGCTTGACATTATGGGAAAGTTCTCCTAACTTTAACATCAAAAGGTTCTCAGAAAGGTTTGCTAACGTAGATAGAATGTTCCCCTAAAAAAAAAAAAGGCACGTGCTTCTGATTTGCGAGGTAAAACAAACCATAGCATCGCAAATGTGAATGACTTTAGACCATTTAGAAGGATGTTTTGTTTCTAGAACATATGTTCTAGTGAAGATTTTCCAGGAAGAAGCTAAGATACACTCTTTGTGTGGATTTTCATCACTGTGTGGAGAATCTGTTGAATCTTCTATGTGGAGTATATTGTAGATCGGCAATATGAAGTATATCAGGAACTTACCGTGTACTACAGAACGCTAACTGTTATTACGCTTATTGAACTGTGGTTTTTCACGTCATGACATTGGTCATTTCCATAGCTTTCTCGCTCTAGCCCGGCCGATTGTGATTGTGGTTCTCAACCCCTTGACTTCTGCTCTGGGATCAAAACGCACACTGCTTTCTGTTCCTGTGGTGAGAGTTAATGACCTGAGAGAAAACACTCAACACCAGCTAGTCGGCTCGGTCCTCCCCTCAAGCTCCGTGGCTCGACGACTCATTGCGAGCTCACAGAACAGGGCTCCGGGCAGCCGAGCGGAAATGGAGGAAAACTCGCCTCCCTGCGGACCTGGCATCCTTTCACTCCCTCCTCTCTACATTTTCCTCCTCTGTCTCTGCTGCTAAAGCCACTTTCTACCACTCTAAATTCCAAGCATCTGCCTCTAACCCTAGGAAGCTCTTTGCCACCTTCTCCTCCCTCCTGAATCCTCCTCCCCCTCCCCCCCCTCCTCCCTCTCTGCAGATGACTTCGTCAACCATTTTGAAAAGAAGGTCGACGACATCCGATCCTCGTTGCTAAGTCAAACGACACCGCTGGTTCTGCTCACACTGCCCTACCCTGTGCTCTGACCTCTTTCTCCCCTCTCTCTCCAGATGAAATCTCGCGTCTTGTGACGGCCGGCCGCCCAACAACCTGCCCGCTCGACCCTATCCCCTCCTCTCTTCTCCAGACCATTTCCGGAGACCTTCTCCCTTACCTCACCTCGCTCATCAACTCATCCCTGACCGCTGGCTACGTCCCTTCCGTCTTCAAGAGAGCGAGAGTTGCACCCCTTCTGAAAAAACCTACACTCGATCCCTCCGATGTCAACAACTACAGACCAGTATCCCTTCTTTCTTTTCTCTCCAAAACTCTTGAACGTGCCGTCCTTGGCCAGCTCTCCCGCTATCTCTCTCAGAATGACCTTCTTGATCTAAATCAGTCAGGTTTCAAGACTAGTCATTCAACTGAGACTGCTCTTCTCTGTATCACGGAGGCGCTCCGCACTGCTAAAGCTAACTCTCTCTCCTCTGCTCTCATCCTTCTAGACCTATCGGCTGCCTTCGATACTGTGAACCATCAGATCCTCCTCTCCACCCTCTCCGAGTTGGGCATCTCCGGCGCGGCCCACGCTTGGATTGCGTCGTACCTGACAGGTCGCTCCTACCAGGTGGCGTGGCGAGAATCTGTCTCCTCACCACGCGCTCTCACCACTGGTGTCCCCCAGGGCTCTGTTCTAGGCCCTCTCCTATTCTCGCTATACACCAAGTCACTTGGCTCTGTCATAACCTCACATGGTCTCTCCTATCATTGCTATGCAGACGACACACAATTAATCTTCTTCTTTCCGCCTTCTGATGACCAGGTGGCGAATCGCATCTCTGCATTTCTGGCAGACATATCAGTGTGGATGACGGATCACCACCTCAAGTTGAACCTCGGCAAGACGGAGCTGCTCTTCCTCCCGGGGAAGGACTGCCCGTTCCATGATCTCGCCATCACGGTTGACAACTCCATTGTGTCCTCCTCCCAGAGCGCTAAGAACCTTGGCGTGATCCTGGACAACACCCTGTCGTTCTCAACTAACATCAAGGCGGTGGCCCGTTCCTGTAGGTTCATGCTCTACAACATCCGCAGAGTACGACCCTGCCTCACACAGGAAGCGGCGCAGGTCCTAATCCAGGCACTTGTCATCTCCCGTCTGGATTACTGCAACTCGCTGTTGGCTGGGCTCCCTGCCTGTGCCATTAAACCCCTACAACTCATCCAGAACGCCGCAGCCCATCTGGTGTTCAACCTTCCCAAGTTCTCTCACGTCACCCCGCTCCTCCGCTCTCTCCACTGGCTTCCAGTTGAAGCTCGCATCCGCTACAAGACCATGGTGCTTGCCTACGGAGCTGTGAGGGGAACGGCACCTCAGTACCTCCAGGCTCTGATCAGGCCCTACACCCAAACAAGGGCACTGCGTTCATCCACCTCTGGCCTGCTCGCCTCCCTACCACTGAGGAAGTACAGTTCCCGCTCAGCCCAGTCAAAACTGTTCGCTGCTCTGGCTCCCCAATGGTGGAACACACTCCCTCACGACGCCAGGACAGCGGAGTCAATCACCACCTTCCGGAGACACCTGAAACCCCACCTCTTTAAGGAATACCTAGGATAGGATAAAGTAATCCTTCTCACCCCCTTAAAAGATTTAGATGCACTATTGTAAAGTGGCTGTTCCACTGGATGTCATAAGGTGAATGCACCAATTTGTAAGTCGCTCTGGATAAGAGCGTCTGCTAAATGACTTAAATGTAAATGTAAATGTAGTCACCATCGAGCAGTCCAGGAGGAGCAGGATAAGGAAGAGAAGGCCCTTCCTGGTACTACCACTCCTTATGTTTTCTCCTTGACTCCAAAAGACACGGTGGCCAATCGCTGTGGAGTGCTCGCCCCTGTCTCACTGTCAAGTAGCTAGACACTTCTGGACAGTGGTCCGTCAACTGTGTTCGGTACTGTGAGTTTTCTAAGAGAGTGTTTGTGTGCGTGCGTGCATGTGTGTGTGCACATGTGGTTGGGCCTTTCCTATAACCAAGGCAGCCATAATGGACTGAGATGCCGAGCATTCCTCAGACATTTCTCCCCCTGCCTGCCTGCTTCTCTCTTCTCTTCTGTTCCCCCGCCAGTTTCAGGGGCAGAGGGCCTCTGACCCCTCAGACCAGCCCTGGGTCCCTGCCACGGTTCAAGCCAATCAGAATGAGTTTTCCCCGAGAAAAGGGATTTATTATAGATATATTTTGTAAATACTCCTCGGTTTCATCAGCTGTCAAGGTCTCAGACCAAGAAGCCGAATGCAGAGGTCGTGGGTTGGCGTGGTTACATGACCCGGTTGGACGTACTGCCAAATTCTCTAAAATGACATTGGAGGTGGCTTATGGTAGAGAAATTAACATTCAATTCTGTGGCAACAGCTCTGGTGGATTTTCTTGCAGTCAGCATCCCAATTGCACGCTCCCTCAAACCATGAGACATCTGTGGCATTGTGTTGTGTGACAAAACTGCCCATATTAGAGTGGCCTTCTATTGTACCCAGCACAAGGTGCACCTGTGTAATGGTCATGTTGATTAATCAGCTTCTCGATATGCCACACCTGTCAGGTGGATGGATTATTTTGGCAAAGGAGAACTGCTCACTAATGTAAACAAGTTTGTGCACAAAATTTGAGAGAAATAAGCTTTTTGTGCGTATGGAAAATTTGGGGGATCTGTTATTTCAGTTCATGAAACTTGATGCCAACACTTTACATGTTGCGTTTATATTTTTGTTTGGTATATTTGATTCAGCAGATGTGATTGAATGCCATTATAGATGAACCACAGAGCCAGAATCATTTAGTTCTTAATGAACACAATTATTGTGTTAATGTTCAAACAAGTTGGCCATAATTAATACATTTCCACTAGTGTACAGTTACTGTGCCGCCCAATACCTAGAATGTTGTATTCAAATCTGCAGCTAAAAGCTGAATTGAAAGCTTTTGGAGAGAAGACAAGGAGAGAAGTTCAATTTCTGTAGTTGCTGGTGAACATGACACACATTGAATTTGACAGTTACACCAAGTTCCATATTTAGACATAATATTTTACAGAGGGCTACATTTGAGAAAACTCAGATGTACAGTAGTTACTGTATTATATCAAATATCATCTTATAGGTGTTCTCTCTCTGGGAGGGTAAGACTCATATGGTAGGCCTGCTAAACTGGTGCCTGCTGTGAGAGATGGAAAGGGCTGATGGGACAGTCGTGTCAAATATGGTCTTCGGCCTCAGCCACGTCCGTTTGCACCTCAAAAGTGAGGGAACACCGGAGTCCCTCTTGCAGAGCCTCTTAAGAGCCCTGCTTTTAGCTGACGGCCTTTATAGGTATTGGAGCGTACTGAAGTGGCCCTCGGGGGTGCTCAATTGATGGGGTGAAATGTGGGAGCGGGGGAGATCGCTCAGCCCGTGTCAGAAGCAGTGTCTCGTCCACTGCAATCAATACACACTGCTGCTTAATAATGAATGCTGTTTTCGGAAACATCAAACGTCTCCCAGCTCATCTAAGGCACATTAGGCATTTTAACCCTAATGCCTAATGCAGACCAGACTACTGACTCCCTTACTGCGTTTGTGCGTGCATGTGCACGTGTGCATGCATGTGCGCGTGTGTTTGTGCTGGTTCATGGAACATACAGCAGAGCACTCTGGTCGTGTCCGTTTACATTCCAGACAATGTTCTTCTCTCTGGACTTACTGTACAGTAGCCATTAGCGACTGTACAAGATCCTATCGCCATTATACGCTGTATGGCTCCTCCATATAGAGCTGTATTATTGGGCGAGGTCATTTACATCTTAGCATCTTTCACGAGGAAGCACATGAAATAATACAAAGTGGACACTACATTATTGTATTCTGTCTTTGCGGTAGCCATTTAGCCAATCTAAGGCGCTTTCAAGTGTAAAATGTTTAAATCCTGTTTAAATGTTTAAAGCCTGTTGTTGAACCCATGCGCCAATCTAAGTAACATAATACCAAAAATCCCCATCAAAATCCGTCAGTTTAAGCTTGCATGGGCTGCATCTCAATCCACCGCATCTGCCTATGTCGGCCTTACGCATTTGCGGTGGAAGGTGGCCGAGCTACAGCCATGTTTGTCCGACCATGAGACCCCCACTAATGTCAGACTAATGGAAGAATGGAGGTAGTTTTGTACCAACAAAGTAAAGGGTTAAATATGTGTAAACATATATATATATATATATATATATATATATATTTCCTGGCTTTCTTACATCTCTTAGATATCGGACAGGCACTTCAAAACCTTATCCCTTATTAGCAATTTTTTAAATGTATTTTTTGCTGTTTATGAATGTGTTATTCATGCGTTTCTATGGGCTATAGTAGTAAAGGCCAAATTCAATATTTTAATCCTCCCACCCAAAAATATATTGATATCTAAAGGAGTCCTTAAATTCACAATCAAATAACTAAATGATCCATGGTATAACCATCTTAAAAAAAATCCATATGTTAGCTTAGTAACTTCTTTATAAGAACACTACATTGCTACTTTTTTCAGGACTAGCGTACTACGATAAAGCCCTTAACCTGCTTTAAAAGATTTCTCTGTCCCAATGGGTGAACGGCTGCTTCTCAGGCACACTCAACCCCTTGTATAGTACTGTGTACTACCTGGCATTGATTCACGCCACTTTTAGGGTACACCAAAAAAGGAGAGAGCCGCTCTCGAATACTTCTAAAGGTGGCTATCTTTAGAATTGCCAATGGGAGAGAGACAATGCGAGAGAGAGAGAGTTCCAGCATACATCTCATATTTCTGAAGGCATGTCATGGGGTTTGCTCTGTCGTCACAGTCAATGCGGCACGAATATAAGATTGTCCCTAATGGCCTTTCCCATACTTTTGTGCTTCAGTGTTATTTTTGCCTTTTCCTGAGTACACAAATCCTTTTCGAGGCCACTTTTTCCCTGAAATGTGGGAAAGAGGATGGAAGGGGAAATTTGTACCACCATGGGATAAGGCAAAAGGCGGGAACCCTGTGAGTTTGCAGTTAAAATACAGCTGTCCATTTTGTTATGATTTCACTTGTATTTTTGGGGGGTGGGAGTCAGAGCTGGACATGGGAAGCTGACCGCATCCCACATAATGTCAGAAGTCATGGACAACACATACTTTTATGCAGAGGTTATCCAAACAGTGAGTGTTGGAGAGTGTGCGTGGAAGAGAGCAATATGTTGCCATGTTATCAAAGTCTCATCTTTTGAGACAATGCCAAACAAATAACAAATATTTCAAGAGCGATGAGCCAGTGAACCTGCTGAATCTGCAGTAGTAGTCTTCAGTCTCTTCACAGTGGGAGCCGGAGAATGTTCTAGACTGGGTCGTGTTCATTAGGGTACATCGTAGAAAAACAGTGCAACAGAAAACAAAAAACCTGTAACCTCATTGGACAGGTTCAGGTAGTACCTCCCTGTTTCACAACCTTTTCTCCCTATGGAACATGTAATTCAAGACAACATCCAGATGGACCAATAGAAGAGGAGTGTTACGTTTTTAAAAAATCCGCCCCTGAGGTGATTTTAGGAACAGGTGTGCTGCTGAAAGAGTAAGAAGGGATCGGATTCACTGAGAAAAAATTGGATGACATTCTTTTCTGTTGCGTGTGTGTGGTCCCATTTCTCCATCTTATGTTTTTTCTGCTCCTCTCTCTTATACATCATTGGACTGTAACGGTATGTTGACTGGCCCCCAGAGTAGGCATTAGACGACGGCCCAGGGGAAAGCATTTGAGTCATGGTGACCAAGCAGCACACCTGTTCCTAAAACCACCTAAGGGGTGGATGTTTTTTTTAAACTTATAACACTCCTCTTCTATTGGACCATCTGGATGTTGTCTTGAATTTTGGCACGGAAATGTGCCTATTGTAGCTGCCCATGTCAGTACTATCTCTCAGCATGTAAAGTATCAGCTCAGTCACAGCATCTTGCAGCGCAAGATGTTGGAGTTAGCCTTTCTAATGCTAACTGGCTAGCAGCTAACTCAGCACAGTGAAGTTGGAGTTAGCCTTTCTAATGCTAACTGGCTAGCAGCTAACTCAGCACAGTGAAGTTGGAGTTAGCCTTTCTAATGCTAACTGGCTAGCAGCTAACTCAGCACAGTGAAGTTGGAGTTAGCCTTTCTAATGCTAACTCGCTAGCAGCTAACTCAGCACAGTGAAGTTGGAGTTAGCCTTTCTAATTCTAACTGGCTAGCAGCTAACTCAGCACAGTGAAGTTGGAGTTAGCCTTTCTAATGCTAACTCGCTAGCAGCTAACTCAGCACAGTGAAGTTGGAACCATATAGCAGGTGTGGTGAGTTGAAGCTCAGCCATAACACTAGCGTTATCCCAAGGTTACGCCACTACCGTAACTAGCACAGCGTCATTAAATGATGTCTGGAATTGGGACCAGTACACATTGTTATTAGGTCTCAAGAGATTTCAGAATATACCCAATGTTACTGTGATGGCATAGAAAAACAGTTCTTTGATCTCTGTGTCTCTGTTATATTTTCATTTTTTAAAGTTTCTGCTGGTGTTTTTTCTGTAGCCACTGTGTATCGAATACCAAGTTTGGTGAGAAAATATGTCTTATTCATGGTCCTTTATATTAAGTCCATTATGCCCAAGGCCAAGGTCTTTTGCCTGTTTGCCATTCCCATTCAGACAAGGGCTACTCTATTGTTGTCACGTTCTGACCTTAGTTCTCAATCAGAGGCAGCTGTCGATCGTTGTTTCTGATTGAGAATCATACTTAGGTAGCCTGTTTTCTCCATTTTGGTGGTGGGTGATAGTTTTCTGTGTCTGTGTTTTCCACACATAACTGTTTCGTTTTCAGTTTGTGTAGTGTTCAGTTTTGATTAAGAATATGACGAACACTTACCACGCTGCGTATTGGTCCGATCCTTCCTACTCCTCCTCAGAAGAGGAGGACGAAAAACGTTACAGAATTACCCACCACAACCGGACCAAGCAGCGCGGTAACCAGGAGCAGAGGGTTCTGGACTCCTGGACATGGGGTAGTAGAGGACGGAAACCGTTACAATTGTTGAACACATCATGTAACACTTTTGTTCTAACTCGTTCGGAATTTAATGCAAAGGACAGACATTTACAGAACTACTGCCATTACAATAATTGTTCACGTGGTAGTTCAGTTTTGATATGTCACAATCTACAGTAACGTAATGTGAACGTGTATTTCGTGCACTGAAGCTGATTTGTTTTTTTTTTATTTGTATTTTTTTACAATAAAAGTAGCATGTTATATGGTACTGTATATGTATCAAAGGGAGCCCATGCAGTCGTCCCACCAGTGAAATCTGGGTTGTTGTTCTTCACCACAGTGCCAATGATATACAGTGTGTATGTGTTTTTAAGTTCTCTATAGCAGGGTTTTCCAAACTCGGTCCTGCCCCCCGGGTGCATGTTTACCCTTAGCAGTACACAACTGATTCAAATAATCGAAGCTTGATGATTAGTTGGTTATTTGAATCAGCTGTGTAGTGCTAGGGCAAAAAAACAACAAAAAAAACGTGCCCCCGGGGGGAGGTTTGTGAAAGCCCAGGTTATAGCTAGAGGTGAAACATGTTTGTCAGGTAATAACTGCTGTCATCCTGCTGTTGCTATTCAAAACCTAGCATGAAGTTGTAGGAACCTCCAACCCTAATTAAAAGCTCTCGGGGTGAAGTTTCCGCTAGGTACATATCAAGGATCAGCTACCCCTCCCCCAATCCTACCTAATCTTACCAATTAGTGGGGAAAAAAATCCCAAATTGACTCAAGACCGGTGTCTAGGGGGGCGACTTCACTCTGCTCCTAATAAAACAGAATCCCAAAAGAGGATATTTAAAGTTAATGAGCCAGGCAATAATTAGGGGACGGCCAGAGTCCTAGTGTCTGATGCTTCACAGTGGGCCTCTTCTCATTCGCTCTGAAGTATGCACGCCTGTGATCACTTTTCCATTCTCTATTGAAGGTCTAGTCCCAAAGCATATTTGATGATGTGACTTTTAACATATTCTGTGTGTGCAGACATGCTTGACTGACTGTGAATTGTACTCCTGGCGCAGCGTAACCTGTGAGGATCAGTGTTTTTGACAGATAAAAGGGCATTTGATGGTTCTGATGATTAAAGGGGAACTCTTTCTTTGGTGCCTGTTAGAACAGACAGAGGGTACAGCAGCAGAACTCATTTGATTGACGAGCTCTTGACAAGATCCTCATATTTGCATCTTTGGGAATGCCTCAGAGAGAGACCTACTCTCTTAAGGATGTTAAGACCTCTAGGCAACAGGGGAAACTAGTGGTACAAGAAGGCAGTTATGTGTTGGGTTGACGCGGTCTTGAACTTTGTTGCCCTCTCAGGAGGTTACTCCACCGCTTGCCATCCAGTATATTTCTCCTGTCGAAGGATGACACCAAAATGTAAGAATCTAGGCTACAGCACCACTCTGTGCCAATTGTCAATGCCAAGTCCAGTGCCAACTCTCTCCTGGTCTAGAGCCAGACAGGCCAGACAAACCCAGCCATGTTGTTCCTAGGTTCTCACGAACACTGACACGGCACTAAAGTAGGGGGTCTATTTATGACGCTCAGGGGGTCAACGCATTGTACAGTGTCTACCGTATCGTGTAAGCAAACACACATGACATGGTATTGTTATTCTTAGAGGTGAACTGCCATTATGAACAATGAGTGGTGTATATGAGTATGTATGGAAACATACACAGTGCACTCGGAAAGTATTCAGACCCCTTCCCTTTTCCACATTTTGTTATGTTACAGCCTTATTCTAAAATGGATCAAATAAATAAAAATCCTCAACAATCTACACACAATACCCCATAATGACAGAGCAAAATCAGTTTTTTAGAAATGTTTGAAATGTATTTTTAAAAACTATCTTTAAAAATACCTTACTTACTTAAGTAATCAGGCCCTTTGCTATGAGACTCGAAATTGAGCTTAGGTGCATCCTGTTTCTGTTTAAGGCTGTGAAGTAACAAAATGTGGACAAAGTGAAGGTTTCTGAAAACTTTCCAAATGCACTGTATCGTGCAGTGGTCAAATTCTATAACAAACATCTATGAGGGAAATGAGGAGAAAGCATGGAATAGCTGCTTGCTGTCCTCCTGGTTCCTAAACTGTAATAATATAATAATAATATGCCATTTAGCAGACGCTTTTATCCAAAGCGACTTACAGCCATGTGTGCATACATTCTACGTATGGGTGGTCCCGGGAATCGAACCCACTACCCTGGCGTTACAAGCGCCATGCTCTACCAACTGAGCTACAGAAGGACCGTTCATCCTAACGAATCATTTTAGATTTGTGAAATTTCAGTTTACCGAAGACCAGGGTAAAGTCCACTATAAATAAAGAATGGATTTATTTTTAGTGGGGAGAATCCACAGCTTATATCTAAATATTATAAAGAGGATTTAGATGTAGCCCTGGTCTGGTTTAGAATAGATTCATCTAGCGTGCCAGACTTTACAGCTCCACAGAGACACACTCACCTGACTGGAAGATCAATCAAAGTAGATGAAATACATTGTAGGCATTACATAGGAACATTCTTTGTGGTACTATATGCAGTTTATATGAAGACTTTTCAAATACAAATGATTCTCTTCACAACTGCCTCTAGAGAGTAATACTCAATCACTTATTGAAACATAAACAGACGTAAAGTCAAGGGAAGAATGACTCTCCAATGGATGTGCAGAAAGATTCCTTACCGTGTATATATGCACTATAATGTGGTGTGTGTGTGTGCGTGCGTGCGTGCGTGTGTGTGTGTGTGTGTGTGTGTGTGTGTGTGTGTGTGTGTGTGTGTGTGTGTGTGTGTGTGTGTGTGTGTGTGTGTGTGTGTGTGTGTGTGTGTGTGCGTGTGTGTGTGTGTGTGTGTGTGTGTGTGTGTGTGTAGATGTGTGTCGATCTCAAATGCTGTAAATCTGGCAGGTTGCCTTTAACGTGTGTAGTCTGTTTACTGGTGGAATCATGTCTTCAGGTCAAGTTCACGGGCCCCCAGAGCATAAACTTGCTTAAGTTGAATGTTTCACGTTTGATTGGTAAGGTGAAGATTTATTTAGCGGTGGAGGTTGGTTGTTGGGGGAGTCTCAACACAGATCTGAATCCACCGCCACACCCTCCCCCTCAAAGGGATTTGTACCACTCCATAGCCCCCCAAGCCAGATGATAGGGATGAGCAGTATTGTCAGATGACAGGTCTCTCAGTTAGGAAATCACAAGGACATCATCCATAATTGAAAATCATCATTGAAAACCTAAGTGGCAACATGAATTGAATCCCTAAAATGACTGTGGAGACTCTGATGGTATGTAATTTAACAATGCAGGTCTTTGGCTAGTGAGGTTGAAACACATATATCCTGTCAAGGTCCAGTGGTTATGCTAGTTGAAAGGTGAGACCTTGAAGCGGATTAGATGGGGAGATACAGTATATGAAGAGATAAGAGGTGGCGTGAGTGCCCCACACCTGCTCCCCTAAAGCCAGGCTAGACAGACAGACAGACAGACAGATGGACAGAGAGAGGGAGGCGGGTAGGGCGTGTCCCTCCATCCATCCCTTTGAGTCAAAACACATTCCAGGCTTTGAAAAGCCAGTGCCATGTCTCATCTACCTGTCTTGGGATTCTGTTTTTTTTTTTTTTGCACTGCAGGTCAGGGGAAGAAAATAAAAAACGCGTTATAGTGTGTGAAATCTCGAAAACATTACTCCGAATGCATGATCTAGTGCGTGATTGCGTTGACTCCCGCCATAGGTCATTTAAGTACAGCGCGTCAATTACCAGCGGTTGTCAAACACGTGAGTGTTTATCTCGAGAGGAGCTGTACGATGTTCGCATTGCGGACACAGAAAAACCCCGAACCAAATGGAATTCAAATAATTGAACCTATGTCATCAATTAGTCGTTTAAAAACCGAGAAATAACCTACATTTCAGATAATCGCTCAGCACTTAGGTGTTTGCAGGCAGGAGTTACGTCTACAAATACATCAAGGTCTGGTGTGCAGATATGCAAAATATTTGATATAATATGGCCTGAAAAAGAGGGCTCCGCCTTTACATGTCGTTGAAAGCAGTAACAATAATGAATAGTTAACCTGAAAATGCTTGTTCCTGTTATCTGGTGTAATTATGCCACGCTTTGTTGGCAAGCCCACTGATCTCACATGATTGAGCATGGACAGCTGGAACACTTCCGGTTCCTCACTTGAACTATCAACAGTGACTTCCTTGCGAGTGCATTGTAATGACACTCCTTTTAATCTCTCGTCTTCTGTCAGTGAGCATGTCAACACCTAGAAATAATCAGAGTTGTCAGCCCGCTCCAGACATGTCTCAGACTCATTTGTCGTAATTAGACTCAATGATGATGTTCAAGGTGGTTGATTCTTAGGTATGCAGACAACTGCCTCCAGCTAAACTCTGACTGCTGTGAACAATGCTGTGTTTGAAGCCACGTTTTTTTTCATGAAAACTTTTTTTAAGACATTCTTAATGTGTCCAGTCTAGTCTACTAGGTAATCACATTTAAAACCTGCAAAGCGTTTCATGTCATAATGATGAAAGGATGTTTTCAACTGCTGGTATCAAGCATTTAGTTTATTTGCGAGATAATGCTATACCATGTGATAATTATCTTCAATGTTAGGTAAGATGATGCCTAATACCATGGGAGAAAGGTCTTGGTAACACCTTACAGTAGGCTGCATTCATAAAGCCTTAATATGGGCTACATAATGTTTGAACGTATCTCTTCTGCACATGAAGGTACTCACATGAAGGTACTCACCTCACATGTGCACAGTGTGGACAAGGGGCACAGCTCCTCTCACATTCTGGCCTCCCGGCCATCAATAACTCTTAATATAGTACCAGTCAAAAGTTTGGCAACACCTACTCATTCAAGGGGTTTTCTTTATTTGAACTATTTTCTACATTGTAGAATAATAGTGAAGACATCAAAACTATGAAATAAAACAAAAAAAATGTTAAACAAATCGAAATATATACTTTGAGATTCTTCAAAGTAGCCAACCTTTGCCTTGATGACAGCTTTGCACACTCTTGGAATTCTTTCAACCAGCTTCACCTGGAATGCTTTTCCAACAGCCTTGAAGGAGTTCCCACATATGCTGAGCACTTGTTGGCTGCTTTTCCTTCACTCTGTGGTCCAACTTATCCCAAACCATCTCAATTGGGTTGAGGTCGGGTGATTGCGGAGGCCAGGTCATCTGATACAGCACTCCATCATTCTCCTTCTTAGTCAAATCGCCCTTACACTGGAGGTGTGTTGGGTCATTGTCCTGTTGAAAAACATGAGAGTCCCAATAAGCGATGGGACTATCATGGCTTATCGCTGTAGAATGCTATGGTAGCCATGCTGGTTAAGTGTGCCTGAATTATAAATAAATCACTGACAGTGTCACCAGCAAATCACCTCCACACCATCACACCTCCTCCATGCTTCAGGGCGGGAACCACACTTACGGAGATCAAAAATCTCAAATTTGGACTCATCAGACCAAAGTACATATTTTCACCGGAGCAAGTTTCTCTTGTGTCATTTAGTAGTGGTTTCTTTGCAGCAATTCGACCATGAAGGCTTGATTCACACAGTCTCCTCTGAACAGTTGATGTTGAGATGTGTCTGTTACTTGAACTCTGTGAAGCATTTATTTGGGCTGCAATTTCTGAGGCTGGTAACTCTAATGAACTTATCCTCTGCAGCAGAGGTAAATCTGGTTCTTCCTTTCCTGTGGCGGCCCTCATGAGAGCCAGTTTCATCATAGCGCTTGATGGTTTTTGCGACTGCACTTGAATAAACTTTAAAAGTTCTTGACATTTTCTGCATTGACTGACCTTCATGTCTTAAAGTAATGATGGGCTGTCATTTCTCTTTGCTTTTTTTGAGCTGTTCTTGACAGCTGTGATATGGACTTTGTCTTTTACCAAATAGGGCTATATTCTGTATACCACATCGACCTTGTCACAACACAACTGATTGGCTCAAATGCATTAAGAAGGAAAGGAATTCCACAAATGAACTTTTATCAAGGCACACTTGTTAATTGAAATGCATTCCAGCTGACTACCGTATGAAGCTGGTTGAGAAAATGCCAAGAGTGTGCAAAGCTGTCAAGGCAAAGGGTGGCTACTTTGAAGAATCTCAAATATATATTTGGATTTGATTAACACATTTTTGGGGTTACTACATGATTCCATGTGTTATTTCATATTTGTAATGTCTTCACTATTATTCTACAATGTAAAAAATAGTACAAATAAAGGAAAACCCTGGAATGAGTAGGAGTGTCCAAACCTTTAAATGGTACTGTAGATCTCATAAGTAAGGTGAGCAATGTGTAACCCCCCCCGTCCCTTTGTTTACACACACAAATGCATGCACATGGACACACACACAGTCCTTGACTTGGGCAGGAGCTCACCGGAGCTGAGTACAAGCACCTGAAATGTTCTACTGCTTGATCTCCTGTTCGTCTTACAGAATATTAGCTCAAAAGTATTGTGGAGTTCCTGCACCTTAATATAACATGAGTACCACCACCTGTTTCAGTCCAAGTCAAGCACTGGACACACACAAGCCTGTTCAGAGTGAGTCAGCATTGGCCTATTGTTACGTTGCTAATGCACAGGAAATGTTTTTGTGGGAATACCTAATTGAATCACTGTAATAAGACAACATCCTTCTTCCTGCATTAGCCTCTGGTGTGTGTGTGATTTACTGTTGATGCAGGACAGGGCGGAGAGATAATAACCTGCCTGTCACTGTGTTGTTGAGGTCAAACGTGCTCAGTGAGTATTAATGTGCCCTCCATGTGAACTGTCTCACCAGTTAAAGGCGAAAAGGAAGACCCGTACATACAGTACATGTACGTAGACCATGCTTCCAATAAGACACACAAAGACACACTGTCCACCCACCCCCCATACACACACACACACGATTGAGTTGCCATATTTCTTCCTTAACTCGGGCTTCTGAAAGTGGCTAATTAACGCTGGATCTAGGCAGAAAAGTCTATAGGCACAGCAAGGGGTCATTGCTAACCTAGAGGCTATAGGAAGGAGTCTGCTTTCATATTGTGTGTAAAGTGCATAATGGCCATTCTGGCCTGTGTGTCGTCCTCGACACGCTTGGAGGGAAAAACCACTCATTCCTCTGTGAGAGAGCCGAACACTGGCTCACTATGCTGTCTGTAAATTGAGTCTTTCTTCCCTCCTAAACGGTGACACACTGGAATGCAGAACATTACCATGGACATGGGTGGGCTCCCAGAATTCCTGTCATTGCTTCTTTTTTCTTTGACCATTATGAGCTTTTTGTTGCTTTTTTTCAGCTCCGACCATATCAAGCCAGGCCTGTGTGTGTGTGTGTGTGTGTGTGTGTGTGTGTGTGTGTGTGTGTGTGTGTGTGTGTGTGTGTGTGTGTGTGTGTGTGTGTGTGTGTGTGTGTGTGTGTGTGTGTGTGTGTGTGTGTGTGTGTGTGTGTGTGTGTGTGTGTGTGTTAATGGTGAAACAGCAATGTCCGTTTGTGATATTACAACAACAAAGAAGTTACTGCAAGCAACAAACACAGTTTTTTCATTGATAGAAGATGGTGGTGTGGCAGCCATCGGTGCCGTTTCCCCCCTACTGCGGAGGCCATCTTTAATGTTGGTACAGCAATGATTACTATGTATGATCAAAACTACAAACTTTCACATCATTGTGAAAAGGGTCTTTAAACGTGACTGATTCTGCCCAATCTGCCGCCTGTAAATGACCTCAAACATGTGGCTTGTTTCTCTGTGTCTCTACAGCAGCCTGGGCCAAGGTGCAGGTGAACATGGAGGACAGAGTGGAGGTGTTTCTGGGGGACACGGCCCAGATCACATGCATGTTCACGGTCTCAGACAGCCCCGACAACATCATTATCCAGTGGTACATGGTGAGTAGTCCCACACACAAATGCATGAACATGGACACACGCGCACACACACGCACATGAGCCTGGTTGCAAAATCTGTTAGTGCTTTAGCACACATCCCTTCCATCTCAGATCCCTGTTTCACAAATGAACACATGCTCTCTTAGCTCTATGGGCTGATTCCTAACCTACATCTGTACATTTATGCATCAGCTAACATTGATGTAAATGGGAGATTTACATGGGCACAAATATTTACTTTACACCCATGGATCTCAAGGATTCGTCCCTCTGTCTCTGCCCTGTTTTCCAATTGACTTTGACAATGATCTTCAACTTGGATCGTAGATCACGAAGACCAATGTCCGCTTGAGGATCTACCACGGAAACGGCACCATGCAGGTAGTCGACCGGGGCGGGCAGTTCACAGACAAGATCAGTGTGAAGGGGATGGGGAATAGCAGCGAGGTGGTGCTGACCATCAGGGACGTGAAGCTGGAGGATGAGCTAGAGTTCATCTGCCACGTCAACGGGATGTCAGCCGGTAGCGACGAGGGACGCACTGTGCTCAAGGTGTTCGGTAAGAGCATGATGCACCCATTCCTAGGGCCAGTTTCCTGGACCCAAATTTCACCTAGTCCTGGACTAAAAAGCATGTGGCATGCTTATAAAGCTTCCGTATTCTAGCTATTGCTCTCTATTTGATGTCATCCATTGTTCCTCTCTAGCGTCACCTGATCGTCCAATCATCACGGGGGAGGAATCTGGGATCTCTGTCAGCAATGAGAACCCAACTAAGGTAAAGACGAACAAACGAAAAACCACATTGTTAGCGATAGACAGTGAGGACCTCAGGTTATAGCATGGGGATAAGGGAAGGGCTTGTAACTGTTGAGGGCTTGTAACACTGACATTTAGGGAAATGAAAGTATTTCGGTTTTATTGTAAAAGAAAACAACAAAAACATTGAGCTTTTTATCCCCGAAATCGAGTACATGGTTTTCAGGAGAAAAGGGCTTAGACTGTCCGTGTAACATCATTTTTCTCCACAGATAGGGAGCTGTGAGGCTAAGAACGGCTACCCCAGGCCCAACATCACTTGGTACCGTGACCAGAGCTCACTGCAGAACACGCCAGGCGGTGAGTACTACTAAGGCTTAGACCACAGTGTCCATGGACACATTAGTATCTACGCTATGTGAAACAGAGTTGATAATAACAGCTATCAATTCCACATCAATTTTCACGCTCTTCCTGCTTTTTTTGTGCTGGCAACGTGACAATAATAAACACATTTAGAATGTTGTAAACATGCCTCGGGATCTCACAAGGAATAACTTTGGGGTTATCAAAGATGAAAAGCAGATTGATGTCAGTCAGGAATTTGACAGTGAAATTGATCTACGGATTAGTATGACAGCCTGTTGGAGAAATAGATGTCTGTTTCATGTGCCTGAATATGAGATGTGGCTGTGGAAAATATTAAAAATAGAAGACAAAACTATGTGATAGTAAACTACCCCATGTATTCTCTCTCCCAACCTGGCCATTGTGGAGGCATCAACATGTGTAAGCAGCTACACTTCTACAGTAACTCAAGCTCTCTGTTTTCCATATGTGCTGCATGTCTCACAGAGGTCAGTGTGTTGACCCTGGTCACTAAGGAGTCCAGTGGTCTGTACACTGTCCAGAGTGACCTTCACCTGAATGTGGTCAAGAAAGACAAGGATTCGTTCTTCTACTGCGAAGTCAGCTACCTTGTCCCCGGTGGAACCAAGATGACTGAAACCAACAAGATCAACATCACTGTCTACTGTGAGTCTACTGTGCCGCCCTCTTAATGTGTCCCCCCTCATATGGAGACAGTAGAAAACTATACACATGCACAGTCACAGATGTACACAAGCACAGTGCCATCTTAAATTTTGTTCAGTCTCAACGAGAAGCATGAATCTTAAATACAAGTAACTATGCCACCGTGCAAACAATTTTTATTTTCTGACTCTTTGTGCTGTCGCCACGAGTTTCTGTCAAGTTTCTCTTGTCCTGTACTTTATATGGCCATACTTGCCACTTTCCAGGTGATATATGTCAACGAGAATTAGAATTTTGTTGACTTGCCTGGATAAATAAAGGTTAAATCGAATGGATGTAAAAATCTCTTCAGATCCAACCACTTCGCTTGATGTGTGGGTGGAGTCACCAAAGGGCAGTGTCAGAGAAGGAGATACAGTTGAGGTTCATTGCCGTGCCGACGGGAATCCTCAACCACCCTTTACATTCATGCACAATATGGTAAGAAACCCATGCCTATCTCTTAGTCCCATGTAGAAATGTTAAATAAAATGCTTTCTGTCTCCAACTATAAACAGAACTATGTACATTTATGCATGTGTTTACTGTAAGTGATTGGATGGGCCTATACCTCTGGATGTGGATTGTGTGTGTGTGTGTGTGTGTGTGTGTGTGTGTGTGTGTGTGTGTGTGTGTGTGTGTGTGTGTGTGTGTGTGTGTGTGTGTGTGTGTGTTTGTGTGTGTGTGTGTGTGTGTGTGTGTGTGTGTGTGTGTGTGTGTGTGTGTGTGTGTGTGTGTGTTTGTGTGTGTGTGTGTGTGTGTGTGTGTGTGTGTGTGTGTGTGTGTGTGTGTGTGTGTGTGTGTGTGTGTGTGTGTGTGTGTGTGTGTGTGTGCGTGCGTGCGTGTGTGTGTGTGTGTGCATGTCTTTGTTCATACACAACACTGTTGATGTATGTTATAAATGCCACTGTCTCTCTGTAGGAGGAGCTGGAATCTGATCTGAACGTATTGGTCCTGAAAAACGTGACGAGGCAAAGCAACGGCAACATCATGTGTACAGCACTGGACCTGGACACGTATGAAGAAACCCTCGGGCAAACAGAGCTCTTCGTCGACTGTGAGTGAGACATTACTCTGGTACAACTGTCCTGTACTTCCGGGACATTTCTGGGACGTTAGTCACTGTTAGTAGCGCCAGGAGTTGTGACATGACCGGGAAAAAACTTTTAGGGCCCTCTTTGTGATCTTATTAGTAGCACCAGGAATTATTCCCTGGCTCTGGGAAAGACTCCTGCAGTATTAGTGAAATGTAGTGTAATGTAGTGCACTGGTTCTCAAACTGTGGGTCGCGAAGGTGAAACTGGATGTGAACAATGTATACCATTGCCCCTTCGATCTGGTTACCAACATTGGCCTACTGTATATAGAGTTGTGTAGCAGTGTTCTTAACAGTGCATGTTGTGTGTACATAGATCTGGACCCGGCTGTATTGATTCCCAAAGACACCCATGTCATGGCCCAGGGAGAGGAGCTGATGGCCACATGCAACGCTCTGTCCTCCCTGCCCACACACACTGTTTGGTTCAAGGTAAATTACAGTAGCCCACTGAGTCAAACGCTATACTCCTACACAGTTATATTAGACTGTGTTACCTTATATTTCATTTTTAGAGGCGATCTATCTATGCTGATATTTAGTATTTATTAGGATCCCCGTACTCTTCCTAGGGTCAAAACGGGGTTAAATCTATTACCTTACAACAAAACACAACAACAGCCTACATCTTAAATAAAACAGTACACCATGCAATATATTGTTACATTATTACTCTCTTAATACAAATGTACAAAATAAAATACACAATACCTCAACATTAACATGTGTGTGTGTGTAGAGTGTGTTTTAGAGTGTGTGTGTATGCGTGTGTGTGTGCGTGTGTGTCTCTTCGCATTCCATGTTGTGCTATGAGGTGTTGTTTTATTTATTTTTAAAAATGATTTTACTGCTTGCTTGAGTTACTTGATGTGGAAGAGAGTTCCATGTAGTCATGGCTGTATGTAGTACTGTGCGTTTCCCATAGTCTGTTCTGGACTTTGGGACTGTGAAGAGACCCCTGGTGGCATGTCTTGTGGGGTATGTATGGGTGTATTGCTCAATTGCCACATTATTCATTACAATATTAGGTTTAGGGTTTAGCTAATGTTTGGTCACAAATACAAAGCTTTTAGTTATTGATATATTTAGGACTAGCTAATTACTTGCCACCCATTCTAGAACTGACTACAGCTCGTTGTTCAGTGTTGCAGTGAGACACACAGGCTTTATTCAATACTGGTGGAAGGTCAAAAGACAGGTTTACTCACTAACATAAACCAAACTCTACCTGGTTTATGTTAGAGAGGCTTCCATTAAATAACTCCTGCTGTGTTCTGTTAAATAGGTAACTCTCAATCCACGATGTGGCAGAGAAAGGAAAGCCATGTTTTTTTCAGCAGAAGACAATAATCGATCATGTCTAACTAAACAGCTCCCACAACCCCCTGGTATCTGTCTCAAGTATCTTTCGAATCTCCCTGGGTCTTTCGGATCTCCCCGTGTCTTTCGGATCTCCCTGTGTCTTTCGGATCTCCCTGTGTCTTTCGGATCTCCCTGTGTCTTTCGGATCTCCCTGTGTCTTTCGGATCTCTCTGTGTCTTTCGGATCTCCCTGTGTCTTTCGGATCTCCCTGTGTCTTTCGGATCTCTCTGTGTCTTTCGGATGTCTCTGCCTCTTCCGAATCTTCCTGTGTCTTTCGAATCTGCCTGTGTCTTTCGAATCTCCCTGTGTCTTTCGACTCTCCTAAAAGAGGTGTAGCTGTACTTGATTGGCGCTGGAGGGGATGGCTGCCGTTTTACGTGCTCCTAACCAACTGTGCTATTTTGTTTGTTTTTTCGCGTTGTTTGTAACTTGTTTTTAAAAACTTATTTTGTACATAATGTTGCTGCTACCATATCTAATGACCAAAAATAACTTCTGGACATCAGAAAGCGATTACTCACCTCGAACTGGACAAAGATTCTTTATTTAACGAGTCCGATGCGAAGGATATACATCTTTCTTGGGAACGGGCCCAAATTCCTATAATTTGCGTGAAGAAAAGTCAGAGAAAAAGGGGGGCTGCCTTCTGAGAATTTAAGTAAGTAAATCTCCACTACCATGCGTTCTATTGGCCAATCATTGGAAAACAAAATGGATGATGTAAGATCAAGACTGTCCTACCAATGGAACATTAAAAACTGTAATATCTTATGTTTCACTGAGTCGTGGCTGAACGACAACACAGATAATATAGAGCTGGTGGGATTTTCCATGCAGGACAGAGAAGCTACGTCTGGTAAGAAGAGGGGCTGGGGTGTGTGTCTCAAGGTATTGCTCGCCTGAGGTAGAGTACCTTATGATAAGCTGTAGACCACACTATCTACCAAGATAGTTCTCATCTATATTATTTGTAATCGTCTATTTACCACCACAAACCGATACTGGCACTATGACCGCACTCAACCAGCTGTATAAGGCCATAAGCAAACAAGAAAATACTCTTCTAGAAGCAGCATTCCTAGTGGCTGGGGACTTTAATGCAGGCAAACTTAAATCTGTTTTACCTCATTTCTACCAGCATGTCACATGTGCAATTAGAGGGAAAACAACTCCAGACCACCTTTACTCCACACACAGAGACACATACAAAGCTCTCCCTTTACCATCCATTTGGCAAATCTGACCACAATTCTATCCTCCTGATTGATTCCTGCTTACAAGCAAAAACTAAAGCTGTGACTTTCTCAATATGGAAGTGGTCAGATGACGCAGATGCTACACTACAGGACAGTTTTGCTAGCACAGACTGGAATATGTTCCGTGATTCATCCTGTGGCATTGAGGAGTATACCACCACAGTCATCGACTTCATCAATAAGTGCATTTACGACGTCGCCCAACCGTGACCGTACCTACATATCCCAACCAGGAGCCATGGATTACAGGCAACATCCGCATCGAGCTAAAGGCTAGAGCTGCCGCTTTCAAGGAGTGGGACACTAATCCGGAAGCTTATAAGAAATCGCGCTACGAACCATCAAACAGGCAAAGAGTCAATACAGGATTAAGATTGAATCCTACTACACCGACTCTGACACTCAACAGATGTGGCAGGACTTGAAAATTATTACGGACTACAAAGGCAAACCCAGCTGTGCGCTGCCCAGTGACGCGAGCCTACCAGATGAGCTAAATGTCTTTTATGCTCCCTTCGAGGCAAGCAACACTGAAGCATGCATGAGCGCACCAGCTGTTCCGGACGACTGTGTGATAATGGTCTTGGTAGCTGATGTGTGCAAGACCTTTAAACAGGTCAACAGTCACAAAGCCCCGGGGCCAGACGGATTACCAGGACATGTACTCAGAGCATGCGCGGACCAACTGGCAAGTTTCTTCACTGACATTTTCAACCTCTCCCTGACCAAGTTTGTAATACCTACAGGTTTCAAGCAGACCACCATAGTCCCTGTGCCCAAGGAAGCGAAGGTAACTTGCCTAAATGATTACCGCCCCGTAGCACTCATGTCGGTAGCCATGAAGTGCTTTGAAAGGCTGGTCATGGCTCACATCAACAGCATTATCCCGGATATCGTAGACCCACTCCAATTTGCATACCGCCCCAACAGATCCATAGATGACGCAATCTCAATCGCACTCCACACTGCCCTTTCCCACCTAGTCCCCTCCTGTACTCCCTGTTCACCCACGACTGCGTGGCCAAACACGACTCCAACACCATCATTAAGTTTGCTAATGACACAACAGTGGTAGTGATTACCGACAACGATGAGACAGCCTATAGGTAGGAGATCAGAGACCTGGCAGTGTGGTGCCAGGACAACAACCTCTCCCTCAATGTGTGCAAGACAAAGGAGCAGATCTTGGTGGGCCGAACAGGCCCCCATTATCATCGATGGGGCTGTAGTGGAGCGGGTCGAGAGTTTCAAGTTCCTTGGTGTCCAAATCACCAACGAGCTACCATGGTCCAAACACACCAAGACAGCTGTGAAGAGGGCACGACAACACCTCAGGAGACTGAAAATATTTGGCGCGGGTCCCCAGATCCTCAGAAAGTTCTACAGCTGCACCATTGAGAGCATCCTGGTTGCATCACTGTCTGGTATGGCAACTGCTCGGCATCTGACCGTAAGGCGCGACAGAGGGCAGTGCGTAAGGCCCAGTACATCACTGGGGCCAAGCTTCCTGCCATGAAGGACCTATATACCAGGCGGTGTCAGAGGAAGGCCCGTAAAATCGTCATAGACTCCAGTCACCCAAGTCATAAACTGTTCTCTCTGCTACCGCACGGGCAAGCGGTGCCAGAGCGCCAAGTCTAGGACCAAAAGGCTCCTTAATAGTACCTACCGCCATAAGACTGCTGAACATTTAATCAGATGGCTACCCAGACTATTTACAGTTGAAGTCAGAAGTTTACATACACTTATTTTTTAACCTGTATTTAACTAGGCAAATCAGTTAAGAACAAATTCTTATTTTAAATGATGGCCAAGGAACAGTGAGTTAACTGCCTTGTTCAGGGGCAGAATGACCGATTTTTACCTTCGTTACTAGTCCAACGCTCTAACCACTAGGCTACCTGCCGCCCATGTTGGAGTCATTAAAACTTGTTTTTCAACCACTCTACAAATTTCTTCTTAACAAACTATAGTTTTGGCAAGTCGGTTAGGACATCTACTTTGTGCAAATACTTTTCCCTACAAGATTAACAAAACAGACAGATTATTTCACTTATCATTCACTGTATCACAATTGCAGTGGGTCAGAAGTTTACATACACTAAGTTGACTGTGCCTTTAAACAGCTTGGAAAATTCCAGAAAATTATGTCATGGCTTTATAAGCTTCTCATAGTCTAATTGATATCATTTGAGTCAATTGGAGGTGTACCTGTGTATGTATTTCAAGGCCTACCTTTAAACTCAGTGCCTTTGCTTGACATCATGGAAAATCAAAAGAAATTAGCCAAGACCTCAGAAAACAAATTGTGGACCTCCACAAGTCTGGTTCATCCTTGGGAGCAATTTCCAAACGCCTGAAGGTACCACGTTCATCTGTACAAACACTAGTACACAAGTATTAACACCATGGGACCACGCAGCCATCATACCGCTCAGGAAGGAAACGCGTTCTGTGTCCTTTGAGATGAACGTACTCAAAGTGCAAATCAATCCCAGAACAACAGCAAGGAACCTTGTGAAGATGCTGAAGGAAACAAGTACGGAAGTATCTATATCTACAGTAAAACGAGTCCAATATCGACATTGTCTGAAAGGCCGCTCAGCAAGGAAGAAGCCACTGCTCCAAAACCGCCATAAAAAAGCCAGACTACGGTTTGCAACTGCACATGGGGACAAAGATCATACTTTTTGGAGAAATGTCCTCTGGTTTGATGAAACAAAAATAGAACTGTTTGGCCATAATGACCATTGTTATGTTTGGAGGAAAAAGGGGGAGGCTTGCAAGCCGAAGAACACCATCCCAACCGTGAAGCACGGGGTGGCAACATCATGTTGTGGGGGTGCTTTGCTGCAGGAGGGACTGGTGCACTCACAAAATAGATGGGATCATGAGGGTAAACATTGTGGATATATTGAAGCAAAATCTCAAGACATCAGTCAGGAAGTTAAAGCTTGGTTGCAAATGGATCTTCCAAATGGACAATGACCCCAAGTATAATTCAAAAGTTGTGGCAAAATGTCTTAAGGACAACAAAATCAAGGTATTGGAGTGGCCATCACAAAGCCCTGACCTCAATCCTATAGAATATTTGTGAGCAGAACTGAAAAAGTGTGTGCGAGCAAGGAGGCCTACAAACTGACTCAGTTACACCAGCTCTGTCAGGAGGAATGGGACAAAATTAACCAAACTTATTGTGGGAAGCTTGCGGAAGGCTACCCGAAATGTTTGACCTAAGTGAAACAATTTAAAGGTAATGCTACCAAATACTAATTGAGTGTATGTAAACTTCTGACCTACTGGGAATGTGATGAAAGAAACAAAAGCTGAAATAAATCCTTCTCTCTACTATTATTCTGACATTTCACATTCTTAAAATAAAGTGGTGATCCTAACTGACCTAAAACAGGGAATGTTTACTAGGATTAAATGTCAGGGATTGTGAAAAACTGAGTTTAAATGTCTTTGGCTAAGGTCTATGTAAACTTCCGACTTCAACTGTACATTGACCCCACCATTTGTTTTTACACTGCTGGTACTCGCTGTTTATTATCTATGCATAGTCACGTTAGTCATCCGTACCCCCGCACATTGACTCCCCTGTACCCCAGTATATAGCCTCGTTATTGTTATTTTATTGTGTTACTTTTTATTATTATTTACTTCAGTTTATTTCTTGAGCTGAATTGTTGGTTAAGTGCTTGTAAGTAATTATTTCATTGCGCATGTGACATTTTGATTTATTTAGACGTGTGTGTGTGTGTGTGTGTGTGTGTGTGTGTGTGTGTGTGTGTGTGTGTGTGTGTGTGTGTGTGTGTGTGTGTGTGTGTGTGTGTGTGTGTGTGTGTGTGTCTAGAAAGGAAAAAAAGTTGCAGAGGGCCACACACTGACCCTGAAGGACGCTGTGTTTGACATGGCGGGGACGTACGTGTGTGTGGTGAAGGTGTCTTCACTGGAAGGACTGGAGACCAGTGGCTCTTTACGTGTCTTCGTAGAGGGTGAGCCCACAAACACAAACACACACACACACATATACACACACACACAACTAACCCTGCTCCTCTCCCATGCAGGACGCCCAGAGATCAAGAAGTCAGCAGACCCAGTCCAGGAGGTGAGCCCAGAGAAGTCCCAGAAGCTGAGCTGCCACGCTAGAGGATACCCAACCCCTGTTATCACATGGAGCTCCTCTGACAAATCACAGGTAGACAGACAGACAAACAGACAAACAGACAGACACAGACAGACACAGACACAGACACAGACACAGACACAGACACAGACAGACAGACAGACAGACAGACAGACAGACAGACAGACAGACAGACAGACAGACAGACAGACAGACAGACAGACAGACAGGAAAACGAGGTCTTCTCTGGGTCAGCTCATACAGACAATGTTTGACTAGCTTTTGATCTATTTATGCACAGATCTGTTCCCAATCCTGGCTTCCTGGGTCATTTCCTGTAACAATGTTAATCGACAAAGCAACTCACGTTCAACATTCCTTTCTTAACTGACATCTCTACATTTGTCAATAATGTTTATTGTTCGTCCCAAATGGCCGTCTTTTCCCATTGTAGTGCACTACTTTTGACCCGGGGCCCATAGGATGACATTTGGGACACACACGCTGTTCGGTTTCTGGTCTTATCTGTACTTTATTTCGCCGTTTGTGCCAGATCCTGAAGTTGTCCCAAAGAGAGACAGAGGACGAGGTTCTCAGTGTGGTGAGCATCAAGGTGACCTCTGACGTCACAGCCTACTGCAACGCCTCCAACGACCATGGCACAGTCTCCATCTCCTTCAGCCTCAAAGCCAGTAAGTTCTGTCTGTCCACTTTCTTATTTGTCATATCGTGTATCTTTTATGTCAACATGTCCGGTCTGACTGTTAAGAGAAAATCAACAGGCAGAATATACTAACGTCCGAAGGATTTAATTCATGGCAACATAAGAGAAAACTTGAACCTGAGCTTCAAATCATCTTTAGTAAAGCTTCTCTTAGTTTCCCTCAAACTCAGTGTGCTAACAGTAGAGTGTCACTCTCCCCTTTTGCCTTTTTTCAGTTGTCCAAACGACCTCGTCAGCTCCCAGTACTACAGGTAAGTGTACCACTCTTTTAGTAGATAACACTCACTGTCATCACTGCTGTGGCATTGGTTGAGTTCCACGTAGCCTTTATTGCGGTCATGCTGCACATTCCTTGAAGATCACTGTATCACATCAACGGGGGTTTAACATTTCCCAAGCATTGTGAGATCTGATCACCTGTGAATGCAATGAAAAAAATGACCATGGTGTTGAAACAAGCAACGTCATTTATCAATCAAGCGCGCACCCTTGTGCTCAATCATATTTCCCCCAGTCTTGTGTTCGAACGGTTTACGGTCTACTTTAGCTTTCTGTGTGAGTCAGGCCAATTTTTTTTTTTTTAAAGAGAAGAAAAATAAAAACGCGACAGGTGCTTTTAGAAATGACCCAAATCTGAATTTTTTTCTTCATGGGTGAACTAAGGTTTCTACTGATGAGGACGGTCATGGTTGGGAAACCTTTTATTGACTCATTGCCGTGCGAGAGCCGTTTATCTTCCACATGTTGCTCCGTCATATAATACGAACACATCCTGATCTGTTCTTTGATAACTGTCATAATTCGATGTTCGATTAAATGAAATCTTTATGGCCCGGCTTCACAGACACGGATAGATTAAGCCTCTTGTCCTGAACTGGACTAAAAATCTATTTCAATGGAGATTCTGGGCTGTCATTGAGCATGCTTTTAAGTCCAGAATTAGGCTCAATCTGGGTCCAGGAAACCAGCCATAGAACTCTTACTACGCTGTCATCCTATTTCGGACTATGTTCACTAAATGGATGCGTATCGCCCTATTGCATAAATATAGCCTATAGCTGTCTTGTTTGCACACAGATCAGGATCGAGGCTGAAACTGTAGCCGTGCGCTGATGGTAAAAGTGCCCTCAACAGTCTCCTGACTCCCATTTCCTCAAGCGGACCGCTCACGTCATGCCAGGAAATCTTTGCCTACGTCCCTCTGAGGGAAAATCCTGTTTGTTGTTTCATTTGCAGGCAAAATTGGATTAAGTAGCCAGCGCTGCCGCTCCTGGAAACGATTAGGACATTTTTTTGGGGGGGTGCAGACTGCAGAGCCTTTCCTGGTTCATGTCTCCTGCCTATCTGTGTTTGTAACACGGAGCTAAGTGATTAGGGCCATGCTAAGTAGACAAGGCAGTTGTTGCACAGTCGTTAACAGTGTTGTGTTGCCATAGAGCTGGTGTATTATCGTGACAACTGTGTCCATGTGGTTTGTCCAGTAACAACTCCATTAGTTCCAGTAACAGTGGTAGCTCCAGTGACAGTAACAACAGTAACACCAGTAACTCCTCCGAAGAGAGTCAAGAAAGGTTTGTGACTTCTTATCGATGCTGCCACCCACCTAATGCGCTTAGAAGGCTGCCCTGCCCACCCCTCGCTCCACCCAGCTCACACTGCCTAGACTGAACCCCCCCAACCACCACCACCACCACCATCACCCTCCACAACCCCCCACACAGCTCTCGCTTTCTCAACACAGGACCTTCGTTCTCTATGCAGGGGCAGGCTTTGTACTCACTACTCAGGAAGCAACACCTGTGACATATGGAATAATTCATAATTGAATAGGATCTCCCGGTTTGTGACTTTGTAATACTGCATGAAAATGTACCGTATTACACAACTTTATCTATGTGGAGAGATACTTATAAATGATCAAGTGGAAAATGATGAAATCTAGATTTTTTAAAACATTGTTAGTGACAATGTTATCATTTGTATATTTTCTCTGTATGATGCTTCGTGAATCATTGGAAACATAATCAGAAAAAACTAGGCTGAAAAGTTACATTTGCACATTGAGCATTTTGAGTACAATCCCCCTCCTGAGAGAATGGAGTGGTATCACCCATTCTCTCCCTTGATGGAAATGGATCCATCCATCTACATCTGCATCCTTCCTCCAGGGGAGGTCCATCAACAAGTGCACCCATCTGCCTCTTTACCTTCCTTCACTCTCTCTCTCTCCCTTTGTCATGCTGTAGTCATACTGTAGTTCTGGTTGGTATTCTCTGAAAAAGAAACCAAGCAGCCCAACTCTGGAAAGTGTTCCTTCTGGCTGATCTTTAGTCCTCAATGAAGAACTTCTTCCATGATGAACAACCTGGTTCAGAGACTGTACACCTGTTCATCACCACCACCACCTGTGCATGCTGTTGTCTCTGAATGATGCAAGCGACCCCCACGCACATGCACACGCACACCCACACACACACCATCATCATCATCATCATCAGAAACTCCTTAAGAGGACGAAGTTATCATAAAGCAATTACCGGACAGGAAATGACCCGTGGTTCCGCCTCTTCTTCTTTGTCCCACCAGAGGGCAGCGGTGTGATCATAGCTGTCATCATCATCTGTATTCTTCTGCTGGCTATCCTTGGCAGTGTGCTGTACTTCCTGTACAAGAAGGGCAAGCTCCCATGTGGGCGTTCGGGCAAGCAGGATCTGTAAGTGTGTTTTCCATTTAAAACAAAAATGTATTTAAGGTTTGCAAAATTCCAGAAGCATTCTCAAAATTCCCAGGTTTTCCAGGAATCCTCCAACCAGGATTGCTGGAAGAGCTGTGCATTTTGGGGAAAGTTTGTTATATCAGAGCGCTTAATTTGTTGAATATGCCTCAGACGATACCTCTACAATAGCTCATCGTTTTTTTTGTCCATGATTTTACCTGATGTGTCATTATAGTTGCTATCAGATACCCTTTTCACACTATCGTGCTAACCCGAACCGTACTGTGCTGGCTGGGATAGTTTCTAGTCCTTTTTAGTATCGCAACTATGGTGGAGGCATAAACAGGCCAGCTCGTAGTAGTGTGAAAAAGGTCATATATTGGTCATGCTGGTGATTACGAGCTGTCCTTCCAGTACCAAACCGAATAAGGGCGGCATAGTGGTGGAGATGAAGAGTGACAACACAGAGGAGGCCGTGCTTTTAAGTGTCAACGGAGACAAGAAACCTCCTAGTGACCAGGTAACTATGGACACTGGCTATCTTTTTTTACCATCCTTGTAAATTGTACTCCTCATCAAAATTATAGTTAAAATTGTATTTTTTTGTATCTGAACTTCAGTGGTTAATACAATGCAATGTTGAGTTGGTGTTGAATGTTCCTTATCTGCTGTCCTATGATACAACCTGTGTGTGTGTGTGTGTGTGTGTGTGTGTGTGTGTGTGTGTGTGTGTGTGTGTGTGTGTGTGTTTGTCCTCTGGAGTAAAGGGTGATAAGGACATGTACGTGCAGAAGTGAGCGTAGGTGTGTGAGGGGGCGACTGCTGCAGCTGCTCCCAGGCCAGTTCACTCGCTCAGGGTGGGATGGATCCTTTGATGCCTCGTAGCCTACAACTTCCAGGAGAACTCATCTGATATGTGCTGCAGTTCTCTAACCTGATCCCAGATTCGTAGTTCTTTAGCATGGCAGTGGCTAACAAAGGACGTAGCTATGTTCTCTCAAGTCATGCTATTTCATACTTTATCCTGACAGAGATGCTGGCCTAAGCACATACAGATCTGGGATCAGCCTAGCAATTTTAATGAATGTGGTTATTCTTTGCACCCGTAAAATCCAGTTAGAGCATGAAATAAGAGGGACTGTTTGTTATATATTTTCCTTAATCCAAATACCAACTCGGGCAACCAATCACTGAAGAGCAGCCCGGAACTGCTTTTTCATGAAGTGTAATATATTCTGTATGAATTTCTTTATTTAAAATAACCTGAGACAAACCTTTTAAAAAGACATGGCTAGGAGTTGTTTTGGGTTTGTTGCTATTTGATGGAGGGACGTCTGTGTAGGCTTCGCGCTAGCTCTGGTCCAGGGCGTTAAGTGCGCGTTCCTTCTGCACCATAGTGGAGCAACGTGAACTAACGCCCTGGACCAGAGCTAGCTTTACTCTAGAGGTCCACCTGCTGTTGTTCTGCGTGTGATTGGCTGCATTCACTTCCTACTTTGCTAAAGTCTGTACACTGAAACCATGGATGCATAATGACGGTCTTACCAACCATGTCTACATGTATACAGCCTGCTTCATCTACCCATGTAAACCAACATCCAACCTTTAGAGCTATGTTCTCAAAATGGACCCCAGTATGGGTCATGATTCCATTTGAGTTTAGTCTTCGTATTGTTGTTGTTGTTGTAGCTTTTACTTACCACTGAAACTATTCTTAGATGCGTTTTCCCTTTGTTTTTGGCTTTGTGAATGAACATGTAAGGCCTTGTCTGTAAGGCCTTATCTTATGAGAGATGGGCCCTGTTTGAATATGTTGGAATGCATATGTTGGAATTCTTTCCCTCATTTGGAGTAATCAATGAGCTGACACGACTTGGATAGGTGAAGGCCTATCCAATCAGGTCAAACCAGTGATTTCTTCATGGGAGGAAGGATATGTGCTGAAATATGCATGGATAAGGGGTCCCCGTTCCTATCAGCTCCGGATTGGGTTATTTTGTACTACAATAGCCAATAGCAGAGCTCCGATGAAGCCGAAGCGTCATTGGTTACTTTTTCATTCTTCCATAGTTCTTGTACTCTTTTATTTCTTCTTCCATAGTGCTTGTACTCCTTGTACATAAGAGTTAAGAATCACGCTGATATGTTTCCAGTTCTGTCTGCCTTATATACATTCAGCCTCTTATTCTACAAAATCACAGCGAGCAGTACAGCTGACTTTCTTTCACACTTGTTTTATCGTTATTCGTGAATATTTGTCCAGTGCACTGATTTTGTTTTGTTTGTTATGATTTGTCGTCATGTTTTGTCTGTGAATCTCTGGTTTAAGTTGGGTGAAGGAGTGTTTGCGAGTGAAATGTCATCTTCGTTTCTCATGAAAGTGAAGATAAAATGGCTCTTTAATGTGGGGAGAGGGGTAAGTTGAGGCAATGCCAAGTTGAGCAAAGCAAAGTGTTTTCTTCCCAGGTGTAATGCAAGACATTCTCACTGAGATATGAGGTAACAGCAGGATAAGAATAGATATGGTTTATAAAAACGTAGTGGTCATATTTCATTCAGTAAAGAAATGTAAGTATGTAAGTTGTGCCAAGACAGCACTTTTTTTTGGACAAGCTGCTTTCAAAACTAACATTTATATGAATTCTGATTATTTCCAGGGATACGCAGCATCCTGACATATGTAGATATCCTTGTTAGAAAGAATACTATATTTCCCTTGATGGCGTGATGCTGAAAGTAAGAACAATTCAAATTTACTCTACTCACCCCTATGGCAAACATCACCTATATGAAAGTTGTCTGAACAGGGACTAAAATGTTCAACTCTGATAGTGTTTTACACAGAACTCCTCGGAAATGTTATGCTTACATGTATATACACATACCTAGTGGTTTTCATTCTACAAACAAAATGGCAAGACTTCATTTTATCTGTTGGTCAGACTACCACAATTTCTACAGGAGAGAATGACTTGATAACAATACACTCCTTAGTTTGAGCTTTCTTAATCACAAAGCAAGATCCGAAGAGCTCGCTCATGGCCATATTAAAACACAAACCCCAGAATGTCCTCTCATTACACCACAGGTTAAAAGCTGGTATGCTTAAGTGAGCACCAAACTTAAGTCTGCATCAATCATTAGGGCCACCAGTATTTTTGTAGTTTTTTTACTCATGGTTCTCCCAATCATATGTTACGGTCCAGTCAGGAGAAAAGTAAGACAATCATCAATCTTTGATAGTTTGAGGTAAAAATGTATGTTTGGTTCTTTTTTAATTTACACCCTTCAATATCTCCCCCTAAAGATTGTGTTAATATTGTGGACAAGAACTATCAGTGTTAATTTTGATTATTTAAAAAAAAAAAAAAGTGTTTTTTTGTTGTGTGTGTAATATCTATGAGTTGCAAAGACAGATTAACTTCAGGGCAGGTGAATGGATTCCTTTTGTTTGTAATTTATTTTTTATGAAGTAAATGCCAAATAAAAATGACTTGTTCAATGAAAAACTTGTGTCTTTAAGCCCGAAAAGATTGTACATCATCTTGACGACCTTCCACGGTCCGTTTTTCTTTGACAGGCCTAGTCATCCATTGACAGAAAGAATACTGTATAATATATATACTCCAAATATAAAACACTGCTTTGGGCTTGTGAAGACAGGAATGTACACTGTACTACAGTCACTGAGGCAGTGTTTTGGTCCTCTCCCATGTTTCACACGTTGCTTCCCAAAGAGTAAAAAAAAAAAAAGAAGAGATTTGGATAATTATCCCATTTTGAATTGATACCAAGATGAGGGGGGAACAGGAGTTGGTTGTACTGGGTCTGTGTTCATAAAGGGATCTTAGCCTTTTAAGAACACTAAAATGGGACTAACAATTCTTACCAAGATCCTTACCGAGAGATTCAGATAAAGGCACAAACGACAAGTAAGCAAGTCAGACCTCGATCGTACCCTAGTGATCACTGCAGGGAGGATCGTTTGTAGTTGGACAGGACGTTGGACTGGCAGAGCATCCACTTCTCACTGGGAGATGCAATGGAGGACAAGCGCACCCCAATGTGGATCATTGAATCAAGTTCAGGTTCACTGTAGAAACTCAAACCCAAGGTTTCCGATTCTCCACCCTTCTCCCAAAAAGCGTGCATGTGCATCATGGATTTAAATGCATTGAGTGTAAGCGTTTGAGGTAGTTTCCACCATTGTTAAATCCACGACTGCATGTTTCTGGACTCGGGAGAAGGGTGGAGAATCAGGACATAACCCTAGTTGGGCTTTTTTAGTCTTTTCTTTGTGATTCAAGTGACAAGACAGGACTGCATCAAATTAATGGATGTCTATGATAATGGATAAATAGCAGAAATAAATCAACAGGATAAATGAATATGGACAAAATAAATGCAGCATAGCAATATAAATATATATTTTTCAAGACTTGAAAAATGCTTCTAATTCCAGAAAACAGTTTCATTTAAGTTTTTGGAGGAGCAGCAAAGCATTAAATTAATAAATATGTTTATAGTGGAAAATGCGTAACAAAAGAACAATGGACCCTGAAAGGCCCCCGTTATCGGACCATCTACATGCATTGACTTACAGACATGTTTTAAACCAAAGTGGACATGGTGGTACTGACGGTACTGAAGCAGTAAGGCAGCGAGAGAGAGTCGGACACTTGTCCAATCCCAAATCCACCCATAGCCCCTATGCACTTACGGAGGTCTCAGGAGCAATTACCATATTACTTCTAAAAAGGTACATAGGGTCAAGGGCTTGATTTGGGGTTGGACAAGTGTCTTCCAAAAGCCCAAGCCTGGGGCACAATCAGCAGCCAATAACATGTTATGTATAAAACATGGGTTTTTAAAAACTAGATGGATGAAGAAAATATTTTGCTGCGGTACAGGTGTGAACCAGAGTAGTGAGCTGAACACAGTCCTTGAGCAAAGCATAAGTACCGTTAAACAGAGACCGGGACAAGACATCTTACTATTCATTTAATAAACAGTACAGCACTGTGCATACTTCCAAAGTGATATGAGCATTAAAAAACATCAAAAAGTTAAACGCCTTGACTGTTGAAGAGAAACATGGCAACGTGGACAGACAGCGCCCTCATCTGGTAAAAAGTGGAACAATTCCAATTGTGAAAAGGAGTTTGGTGTGTAACGTGGTGACGCCATCCAATAGGCAGAGAGGGAACATAGGTACTGTAAGAAGAACACTGGACGAACTGAGACCAAAGGGTTGAAACCATGTTCTCTCGTCGGACAACGCCGTATTCTTAGTCATCAGTAGGACATTACCGACACTTCTAAACATATGGCACTGCGCACAGAATTATTCACAAAAGTAAACAAAAACCGT
Organism: Oncorhynchus keta; assembly: GCF_023373465.1. NCBI lineage: Eukaryota > Metazoa > Chordata > Actinopteri > Salmoniformes > Salmonidae > Oncorhynchus > Oncorhynchus keta. The sequence continues at coordinate 5,133,609 of NC_068438.1, read as the reverse complement.
TGGGGGAAAAATACAAAATAGAATTCTGACATATACAGGAATGCTAAATAAAATAAAAACATAGCAATTTCCGCACATTATTTTAAATCAGTAAGTATACACCTCATTTTTAAAGTGACAGTATCGTAGCAAAAATTGGTATAGTATGCAGAAAAAGTCAATATACACTTATGAGTGCCTTCAGGAAGTTCACACCCTTTGACTTTATCCACATTTTGTTGTTGTGTTACAGCCTGAAGTTAATGTAGATTGTCGTTGGCCTACACACACACAATATCCCATAATGTCAAAGAGGAAAATATTTCTACATTTTCACAAATTCATAAAAAATGAAAAGCTGAAATGTCTTGAGTCAATAAGTATTCAACCCTTTTGTTATGGCAAAAAGGAGTAAAAAAATGTGCTCAACAAGTCACAAATTGCATTGACTCATTCTGTGTGCAATAAGTGTTTAACATGATCTTTGAATGACTACCTCATCTCTGCACCCCAGACATACAATTATCTGCAAGGTCCCTAAGTGCATTTCAAAGACAGAGTCAACCACAAAGACCAAAGTTTACCAATGCTTTGCAAAATAATTGCACCTATTGGTAGATGGGTAAAAATAAAATGCTGACATTGAACTTCCCTTTGAGCATGAAGTTATAAATTACAAAGATACAGGTGTCCTTCCTAACTCAGTTGACGGAGAGGAAGGAACCCGCTCAGTGATTTCAACATGAGGCCAATGGTGACTTTAAAAGAGTTCGAGAGTTTAATGGCTGTGATAGGAGAAACTGAGGATAGATCAACAACATTGTAGTTACTCCACAATACTAACTCATTGACAGAGTGAAAAGGAAGCCTGTGCAGAATAAAAAATATTCCAAAATATGCCCCCTGTTTGCAACAAGGCATTAAAGTAAAACCACCAAAAAAATATATATTTTTTTGTCCTGAATACAAAGTGTTATATTTGGGGCAAATCCAGTACAACACATTACCGAGTACAATATTCTCCATATTTTCAAGCTAACTGGTGGCTGCATCATGTTATGGGTATGCTTGTAAATCGTTAAGGACTGGGGAGTTTTCAGGATAAAAAAATAAACATAACGGAGCTAAGCACAGGCAAAATCATAGAGGAAATCCTGGTTTAGTTTGCTTTCTGCCAGACACCAGGAGATTAATTCACTTTTCAGCAGGACAATAACCTAAAACACAAGGCCAAATCTACACCTGGAGAGTTGCTTACCAAGAAGACAGTGAATGTTCCCAAGTGGCTGAGTTACAGTTTCAACTTACATCTGCATGAAAATATATGGCAAGACTTGAAAATGGTTGTCTAGCAATGATCAACTTAACAGAGCTTGAAGAATAAAAACGAGAAAAAAAAGAATGTGCAAATACTGTACAATCCAGGAATGCAAAGCTCTTAGACTTCCCCAGAAAGGCTCACAGCTGTAATCACTGACAAAGGCGATTCTAACATGTATTGACTCAGGGGTGTGAATTCTTATGGAAATGAGATATTTCTGCATTTCATTTTCAATACATTTGAAAACATTTTTAAGCACTTTCGCTTTGCCAGTATTGTGTGTAGATCGGCGAGAACAAGAAATACATGTAATCCATTTTGAATTCAGGCTGTAACAACAAAATGTGGAATAAGTCACATACATACATACATACATACATACATACATACATACATGTTCATACATAGACAAGAATCAGTACAGTCATCAAGATTAAAGGATACGTGGTTCCATTCTGAAACCTCACAATCCCTATTGAAGGTGGTTCATTCAAAAGTGACTTTACCGTTTCCCTCAAAAGGCAACTAGGAACAGAGGAAAAAGAAACAAAAAAAAGAGACGCCACATACCTCTTCCAGTCTGGAGACTGAGATACAGGTGAGAAGCTACAGCCCATACGATGATTCTACAGCCCATACGATGATTCTACAGCCCATACGATGATTCTACAGCCCATACGATGATTCTACAGCCCATACGATGATTCTACAGCCCATGGTGGCTATCCCATTAACAGAGCTTCTCCACCTTTTAGGGGCCAACGTACCTCATTTAGTACCGGTCCCGGAGAGAATAATCTAGGAATGTGAGCCAGTGCCATTTATTTTTCTTAAACATTTGAACCAACAATGTAATAGAAGTCAGCACAAAATTATATGCAAGTTTTAATGACAATTTAGTAATAGGCTACTTTCGTAAATTCAATACGTGTGGATATTCATCGGTTATGGGCTCCCTAAAAATAGAGGTTTGTGGATTGCGTTCAAACTCCGAAGGCCCTACTGAATCTGAAAACACAGGAAAACTCAAAAGTGAACAAAGACCTACCACGTAGACAGACAGGAACGAGGTGCACCTGCTGTAATTCAATGAGTGTATTGGTTAGTTTAACAATTCGTTGCCAACTCATTAGAGTTAAGACGAGTCTGAACAGTCCATGTGAAGTCTCTTGTCTGGTTAGGGTACAAAACGGTATTTCTGAGTAACAGATTAGGATTGCAACATTTTCCCTGGAATCAGGAGGTAATGGGCAGGGAGGCCATCTTATCCTTCAACTGGGATTTCTGGGAAACCTGGGAATTCTGGGAAGGTTTCAGTAACATTTCAACCCCAGTTACAGAGGAAAGATGTGTTAGTCCTCGTTCAACAGAGGAGTGTTTTAACAAATTCGGAGAAACCAGAGAGAAAAATTCCCACACTCCCAACAGGTCCACAAACCCTGTTGTTGCGTTGACCCAAACACTGGTTGTAAATACCTCTATAGGAAAAAGAAAGGCAAACACTCTTTAGAACCCCATCACTGTGTGACCGAAAAGGTTTACGGAAATAAACAAGAGTCATATAGAATGTGAACCCCCCCCTTTCCTTTTTTTGGGGGGCTGCAACTCGTAAACGTTTTGGCTGTGCGTCTCAAGATGTTCTCGTTCACTAAGCTACTGGGCTTAGTTGCAGCTGTGCAATTAAGTCAATCCTTAAAATGACAAAGCTCGCACAATTATAATCTTAGATTAAAAGTGGAGGCATCTACAACACAGATTTCTGAACGAGTTATGATACTGTTACTCTTCATCAATCACATTGTTTGGTTTGCTGATGCTACCACTTGCGGGACAGTGCCATTTACGATGTCATCATAATTCCTCTAAAGGCTAACCAGTCCAACACTTTCCTAAAAATGGAGAAACAATTGAAGTCGGCTTGAATTGCACAACCCCAAGCTGCTTGCATTTTCACATATGCTACATCACCAACTAAAGAACACAATATGAGATACTGTCACTTCAAAAAAAAGAGGAGGTTAAACAATATTCACAAAATGTACATTTAAGGCTTAATTGTATAGCACTAACAATAGTAGCAGCAGTAAAGCACTTCTGAATGAATAATAACAACAATGATCATAATAATAATATATTATTAAAGTAATCGATGACACATTTCTCTCACAACGCTTGAACAGCTTCGGTGCACATCGCAGACGAAGCTCTCCTCATGTCTAAGCTGTTGTCAATGTATCATAGAATCTTCACCCCCGGTACTGGGCCGTTATTAGAATCCATCAATCCTTTTTCTCTCGCCATTACATTTCCGTACACTTTGCCTCTCCCATTCAGACTCTTGCTTGAGAGCACTACATTTGAGGAGGAAGAAGAACGAAAACGTCTGAGCTATATATTAATTCCACATTCATTTTGCACAGAAGAGGGATTGGGACATGGGCCAACCGGGACCTCCCAGGTGGCTTCGATTGATTGGCTCTGACAGCAGATCCAGGACTTGCCTCTAAAAAACATCTTACTGAAAAAACAAAAACACAGGCTTCCCAGTCTGGGCATCGGAATCACTGGACGAGATGATTAGGGGGGTGGTTCCATGTAAGGAAACGATGCTACCCACCGTAGAAAATGATGCACATAGACAACAACACAGTCAAACACAGCTTTGCTTTTCACCTGGGTTTTAAGTCAAATGGTCAACCAGTGAGCTAGGTCAGCCAATCACGTCCCAACCCTACTAGCCAGGTCATTGGCCCGACACACACACACACACACATCATGCTACTTTGAGGCAAACCACACACACATTCTATTCCCCCCACAGAAGTACCGAAGCATTAATAAAGGCCATATTTGACATGTTGCCAAATGTTCTGCTGTGAGTCTAGGCAACGCCTGCTTCTGAATGCTAAACGACAACCGCCGCTCTCTTCAAAGTGAGGGCTGGGGACGACAGAAGGGTGCTTCTCTCCCAAAGAACCACCATCTTTATCCTCTGCAATCTATCCTTAAACATGGACGACGTGAAATAAAACAGACCTTCAAAGCCGAACTCATTGGAAATATATATGTATACATTACACACATTTAATATATATTTAGTTATATATTAAATTCTTAGATAGACGCACATACGTGTTTTTTTTTTTTTTGGGGGGTCGATTACATTTCGGTAGAGGCCTCGAGAGGACGTGAAAACGACCGTCGAAGCGTCGGTTGTGCGATGAGCCATCATCATCACTTCACCCCATGGGATCTGGAGAGTGGCCCTGCAGCACATTACAAAAGGCGTCCGGTCACTCTTGAAAAAGCGCGTGAAGCGCAGGGCTCGGAATGAGCTAGTTTTGAGAGGGCGCCGGACAGGAGACTGCAGGGGCTCCAGTTAGCACTGAAGCGCTAGTACTGCAGGAGATGGACTTTGGGCTGAGCTGGGCAGGGCTGGAGCAGAGGAGGTACTATGTAAGAATGTGAGCCGTGGAGGGAATGGAGACAAACTCGCGCAGGATATTCTTGGCCATCTCCATATTGTTCTGTGCAATCATCAGGGCTTTCTGGATGTCCTGGTAGGTGTAGCCTTGCCTCATGAGATGCTCGATCTCACTGGTGATCTGGGGGTTGGCTACTCCTCCACCTCCTCCTCCCCCTCCACCACCACCACCGCCTAATCCAGGAGGTATGGGCCGGTGCTCAGAGTTGATGCGGCGTGGGAGGGGCTTGGGCGGCCGCTCTGGGGCGTCGCTGGAATCTGAGAAGGCTAGAAGGACAGGGAGGAAAATAGAACAGCATTCACATCACAAACCACAGAACAACAAGCAGCATCCACATTCACAATCCTGTACTCCTGCCCAAATCTCGATTCGCAATCGGAAGTCTTGAAGACGCCATAAGGGTGCTCTGAGATATGTATAAATATAGGAATACAACACTAGGGACAACCTTGTTAAATAAACAGGGTTGTGTAACCGTTGGAGACACATAGGGCCAGGAGTTTCTCCTCAACATGACTGGTCTGGAAAAACTCTGGGCTCTAGTAACAGAATTAGCTATTTATTTAACTCAAATCTGGTGCACCGTTTGGTCGTACATGGTCTCTATCAAACAAACTACCTAGTGCCCAGAGTTCCCTGGTCAGATCAGGAAAAAACTCCCCGCCCTACAAATTAACTATAGGGGTCTGAAACAGGTGTCTCTGAAGGGAACGCTTACAGGCGGATGCTCCGGGTTCGCTGTCCATGGAGAGACGGTTGAAGGCGGCGCTGGAAGTGGCCCCCAGCTCGGACAGGGTGCGTCGGGCCGGGGCCATGGGCAACGCTGGTTTGGGGATGTCGTAGCCGTTTTCCTCCTCTACCTCCTCAGGGGGCTCCCGCACCGGGCAGGGGATCTCCCAGATGGGACAATTGGTACTGGCCAAGGGAGGCAGCTCAGAGTAATCTGAGGAACGGAGAGATTCACAGTAGGGTCAGAAGGGTGAAATGAAAGAATGGCATTTGAATCTAAGGATAGAATAGAATACAGTGGTGATAGAATAGAATACAGTGGGATAGAATAGAATACAGTGGGGATAGAATAGAATACAGTGGGGATAGAATAGAATACAGTGGGGATAGAATAGAATACAGTGGGGATAGAATACAATACAGTGGGGATCGAATACAATACAGTGGGATAGTATAGAATACAGTGGGGATAGAATACAGTGGGGATAGAATACAGTGGGGATAGAATAGAATACAGTGGGGATAGAATATAATACAGTGGGGATAGAATAGAATACAGTGGGGATAGAATAGAATACAGTGGGGATAGAATAGAATACAGTGGGGATAGAATAGAATACAGTGGGGATAGAATAGAATACAGTGGGGATAGAATACAATACAGTGGGATAGAATATAATACAGTGGGGATAGAATAGAATACAGTGGGGATAGAATAGAATACAGTGGGGATAGAATACAATACAGTGGGGATAGAATACAATAGTGGGGATAGAATACAATACAGTGGGATAGAATACAGTGGGGATAGAATACAGTGGGGATAGAATAGAATACAGTGGGGATAGAATACAATACAGTGGGGATAGAATACAATACAGTGGGGATAGAATACAATACAGTGGGGATCGAATACAATACAGTGGGATAGTATAGAATACAGTGGGGATAGAATACAGTGGGGATAGAATACAGTGGGGATAGAATACAGTGGGGATAGAATACAGTGGGGATAGAATAGAATACAGTGGGGATAGAATAGAATACAGTGGGGATAGAATAGAATACAGTGGGATAGAATACAATACAGTGGGGATATAATACAATACAGTGGGGATAGAATACAATACAGTGGGGATAGAATACAATACAGTGGGATAGTATAGAATACAGTGGGGATAGAATAGAATACAGTGGGGATAGAATTACAATACAGTGGGATAGAATAGAATACAGTGGGGATAGAATACAATACAGTGGGGATAGAATACAATACAGTGGGGATAGAATACAATACAGTGGGATAGTATAGAATACAGTGGGGATAGAATAGAATACAGTGGGGATAGAATTACAATACAGTGGGATAGAATAGAATACAGTGGGGATAGAATAGAATACAGTGGGGATAGAATAGAATACAGTGGGGATAGAATAGAATACAGTGGGGATAGAATAGAATACAGTGGGGATAGAATACAGTGGGATAGTATAGAATACAGTGGGGATAGAATACAATACAGTGGGATAGAATACAATACAGTGGGATAGTATAGAATACAGTGGGATAGAATAGAATACAGTGGGGATAGAATAGAATACAGTAGGGATAGAATAGAATACAGTGGGGATAGAATAGAATACAGTGGGGATAGAATACAATACAGTGGGATAGAATACAATACAGTGGGGATAGAATAGAATACAGTAGGGATAGAATAGAATACAGTGGGAATAGAATAGAATACAGTGGGGATAGAATTACAATACAGTGGGGATATAATAGAATACAGTGGGGATAGAATAGAATACAGTGGGGATAGAATAGAATACAGTGGGGATAGAATAGAATACAGTGGGGATAGAATAGAATACAGTGGGGATAGAATAGAATACAGTGGGGATAGAATAGAATACAGTGGGGATAGAATAGAATACAGTGGGGATAGAATACAGTGGGATAGAATACCGTGGGATAAATCAGTGGCTAAAATTAGAATAGAGCTGGAGTGCTGAACTAGGTAAAGATGGGGTATACTGCATGTGTGTTTATAATAAGCAGAAGTAGAGGGTTTCGAACAGAGAGTGGCCATAAAGTACTGGTCAATAGTGAACTACGTAGTGCAAATGGTGCCATTTGGCACGCAGACAGTGTTGCGGTAGGGCAGTACCCGAGTCTCTGGCCAGGTGAGCCTGGACCTGGACGTTATACATGGCTTCATACATTTGAGGTCCTTCATCCAGGTCATTCAGCATGGGCCTACCAAACACAGGAAGGGGAGGAAAACTAATAGGACATGACATCATATGGCCAGTAATTATTATTAAAACGTTTTTTTTACTTGTGTTTTTCGCTATTGACGTGCAAATCAAATGTCAGAATGAGAAAACACATAACAGAAGATGTACACAGTACCCCCTACAATATCATCAACAAACTTACAGTGAAGTGTTTTTCAATGAGAAGATATGCTGACTTATAGCAGAGGGTGCTTACCATGAGTTGAAAGAGGTAGGCTGGGGGGGTTTGGGGACTGGGGTCTCTGCCATGGGGACCAGGACGGGCCGAGAGGTGGGGATCATGTAGTCGGACTCCTCGTCACTCTCGTAGGCCTCCTCCCCGGCCACTGGCTTCAGACCTGGATGGGGTCTGACAACGCAGGGAGAGAGAGGGGGACACTTCATATAACCAGGGCCAGGAGATTTTGGGACCTGATCAGGGAAAACTCGGGGTTCTGAGCTATACACCTAGGACAGAGTTTTTCATGGGTCACTTGGTCAGGAAAAACTCCTGGCCCTATACAGTGGGGAGAACAAGTATTTGATACACTATGGCAGTCAATCACCCTCGGTCTGGGGCTCCATGCAAGATCTCACCTCGTGGGGCATCAATGATCATAAGGAAGGTGAGGGATCAGCCCAGAACTACACGGCAGGACCTGGTCAATGACCTGAAGAGAGCTGGGACCACAGTCTCAAAGAAAACCATTAGTAACACACTACGCCGTCATGGATTAAAATCCTGCAGCGCACGCAAGGTCCCCCTGCTGAAACCAGCGCATGTCCAGGCCCGTCTGAAGTTTGCCAATGACCATCGGGATGATCCAGAGGAGGAATGGGAGAAGGTCATGTGGTCTGATGAGACAAAAATAGAGCTTTTTGGTCTAAACTCCACTCGCCGTGTTTGGAGGAAGAAGAGGGATGAGTACAACCCCAAGAACACCATTCCAACCGTGAAGCATGGAGGTGGAAACATCATTCTTCGGGGATGCTTTTCTGCAAAGGGGAAAGGACGACTGCACCGTATTGAGGGGAGGATGGATGGGGCCATGTATCGCGAGATCTTGGCCAACAACCTCCTTCCCTCAGTAAGAGCATTGAAGATGGGTCGTGGCTGGGTCTTCCAGCATGACAACGACCCGAAACACACAGCCAGGGCAACTAAGGAGCTGCAGTGTATGCAAACCTGGTCAAGAACTACAGGAAACGTATGATCTCTGTAATTGCAAACAAAGGTTTCTGTACCAAATATTAAGTTCTGCTTTTCTGATGTAAAAATCATACAATGTGATTTTCTGGATTTTTGTTTTAGATTCCGTCTCTCACAGTTAAAGTGTACCTATGATACAAATTATAGACCTCTACATGCTTTGTAAGTAGGAAAACCTGCAAAATCAGCAGCGTATCAAATACTTGTTCTCCCCACTGTACATCATACAACACATTCACACAGCAGGGAGAGGAGTGTGTGCACTTTACGGTACCTTGTTGACAGAGCATAGATGGCATTTGCCGAGACTGAAGGCTTCACTTTGGGGTTGTCATACGCCTGACTGCCAGACGCCGTGCCTCCAAAGCTCTGGGGAGGAACAAGAGAAGACCGACAAGACACACAGTCAGACACAGCTAAAGTCGTATTTCTGTAAATACCAATTTGCGATCCCCATACAAATTGTACACCGTCTTGGTATAGGTCACATCCATGTCTGTGAAACCACATTTAACCAACGGCTCTAACAGAAGATCGTATTAGACCTGGGCTCCCTTCTCCAGCTGATGGTCCAGACTGAGCGAGCTGTTATTCCTCTGTCCGTCGGTGCATCCGTCTAGCACTGAGGGTAGGGCCAGGGGGAGCGAGTGTCTGTTGGAGAGCTCCCGGACCCCCCGCGTGTCTCCCACACTGGGTGGCTGTCCGGGGGCCTTGGGCACTGGCCTGGGGTTCCAGTCGGCCAGGTTGCGGTTGGGCGGGGCCGGAGGCAGCTTGGGCTCCCCCAGGGGGGTGCAGGGTAGGGGCCGTCTGCCGAGCCACCCGTCAGGCCCGGCAGAGAGAGGTCTGTCTGGGGGAGGAGGCGGTGGCAGGTCCCTCAGGGCTGGGGGCAGGGGGAGAGGCTTGTCCTTGTGGTGGGAGGACGCCTAAGGGAAAGGAGAGCACAATTACAGACCACGAGGACAATCAATTCAATCTGTTTTCAAAGGAGGAAGTAGCCTACTTCACAGGAGTATTTGTCAACTTATTACGGAAGCACATTAATTAACAGCAAATTATTACGGAAGCACATTAATTAACAGCTGTAAAGCCTTTGGTTTTTTAAAGAAAGTTGTTTGAGGTTTTTGGTTGAATTATTATACTTTTTTATTTCTAGTCAACCTCCACTGTCCTCCAACAGTGGCTAAATAGGCCCCTCTCTCACACATTTCACCTTGTGACATTCCCATTTGTCTATTGCTGTTTGATGAGCAGAGAGCTTGCCTTGGATGTGGCCCCTGGGCTGGATGCTCCTGGGGGGTTAGGTGGTCGGTGCTGCAGGAGGTCAAGGCGGGGGGGCACGGGGGGCAGGGAGGACTGGGGCGCCAGGGACATGGGCGAGGGGGGACGCTCCACCTGCAACGCACCAACATCCCCACCCCACAGCTCAGGAAGAGAGTTCTGGATACTTTTCACTGCACTTACTCTTCAAAACCAGGGGGGAAACTTTCCCCATCACGTCAAAGCCGTGTGTGTAGTCTCACTCTCAAAGTAGTCATCTATACAAGCTTACTCCACTGGCTGAGTTCTGACGTGTTACAGACAGACAGCTGAGAGATGCTGGCTCACAAGAGGAGAAAAAGAAAGGGGCCCTCCACATCAAATACCTGGAAGAAGCAAAGCTAACCCTGACCTTAGAAGTTAAAGATGAAAGCGATGCGATCTTACACTCTGAAGGTGCGAGAAAGAGAGAGAGTTCCTCAGAACAGTTCAGTTCACAGCAGGGGTGCTCAACTATAGTCCACAAGGATTACAGTAGGCTATGTGCCCAAATTGAGTAGGCAAACTTAGAGAAAAATTCAGTCACAAATAATAAGTTTCTATCTGAACGTTCCAGTGTTGCGCCTTGCTGAACGTGGCCCAGGGATAGAGGAAGAGCAATGTATTAAGATTGGGGGAGCTGATCCTAGACCTGTCACCTAGAGAAAACTTCACCCGGGAGCTATAGAGAAGAGGGCTCCATAATCAGCTTTAGGCCCCAGCTAGACCGCGCTCACCTTGGAACAGGCCAGCTTGCTCATCATGAGGTGGGGGTCGTCCAGCCGGTCGTCGTCGTCATCGTCATAGCTGGGTGAGGGGGCGCCATCTGCCCCGAACAGGCCCCTACAGGAGCCGCCTATGGGGTCCTTGGGGTCAAAGGGGTCAACCACGATGGGCTCCGTGCCCTTGATCTCACAGCGGCAGAACGGGCAGCCCTGACCCTCCGACTCCTGAAGGAGAAGAAAAGAAGAGAGAGAGGGAGAGAGAGAGAGAGAGAGAGAGAGAGAGAGAGGGATTAGGGAAACACATGCACATGCATGCACCCACATACACACTTCCGCCCGCTGACCCACTGATCCACCCAACCCAGCAAGTGTGAAAGAGACTAGGGGTACAGTACCTGCCAGGCGGTGAGACAGGAGGTACACATGAGGTGACCGCAGGGCTCGATCTTCACGTCCTTGTCGTTCTCCGCACAGATCTTACACAGCTGGAAGGTGGAGCCCATCTCACAGTACAGCTCATATTGCTCCTGAGGACATGCACACAGTCAGCCATGGGATTTCAGGAGGCCTCCCTGAGCACAGGGTAACACATTCATACAAATAGAGCACATTAAAGCACCCTTAGTCGAGTTCGGTTCGTACCGTATGCGGCCACTGAAAAGAGCCAGAGTCATGTTCAGGAGGACACAGCACGGCAAAACATTTTGAAACAGACAACTAAATGAGAATTTTGCGTTTCACTCAGTTTCAAATCTTTTTCCCTACTAAACAGGACCCAAAATTCAGGAAGTGCTGTATGTCCTGTGAGGTTATGAATGCGAGCGAGCGAGACAGAGAGAGACAGACAGAGACAGAGACAGAGACGGAGACAGAGAGAGACACACCTGTATGACTTTAATATGGTCTTGTGGCGATGGCTCACACAGTCCTGTGAGGTTATGAATGTGAGCGAGCGAGCGAGACAGAGAGAGAGACAGAGAGAGAGAGAGAGAGAGAGAGAGAGAGAGAGAGAGAGAGACCCACCTGTGTGACTTTAATATGGTCTTGTGGCGATGGCTCACACAGTCCTGTGAGGTCTGGGTTCTGTGTACGCCCGTCGGGGAACAGGTAGCTGGGCAGAGGAGACGGAACTCTGGTCACTCACAAGGGTAAAGCAACACACATAGGTTGTCTCAAATGACACCCTATTCCCCTTATAAAGTACACTACTACTGACTAGAGCCACACAGGGCTGCCACATAGGATCAAAAGCATGGCACAATATGGGGAATAGGGTGTAAATTGAGTCACAGCCATACAGCATGCTTTTGACTATATCTTTCATGTAACCTTGAGGCCTAAGTGATACTTTCATAGTGGCTTTATAGAACACATGCATCAGGCTCTTTGCAAAGCAAACCTTTCCACAGACTAATTCAGCATTTGATTACAGGTTTGAAGATACTTACCACAGCGTTTATAAAAAAATCTAATAAAAACACCGGCATACTCGAGGACAGTGGTTCCCAACTCCGGTCCTCGAGTACCCTCCAACAGTACACCTTTCTGTTGAAACCCCAGACAAACACACCTCAATTCAACTTGTCAAGGGGTTGATGATTAGTTGACAAGTAGAATCAGGTGTGCTTGTCCGGGGCCACAAGAGAAAGGTGTACTGCTGGGGGTACTCGAGTGTGGAAACACTGCTGTAGGAGACGATATTATATACACTGTCCACCCAAACTACTGCACGGTGCAAACCAACCTCTCCTGTTGCTTATGAAAACAGAAGAGGCGGACATGGAGTCGTGGCCGACGCAACATGAGACGTGTTGGTTTGAGTTCAGTGGCGTAGGGACTTTGAGACGTATCCACAAAGTTTATATGGGCGAGGGAGGAGACAGAAATACAGGCGAGACAGAAAGAGAGACAGACAGGCGAGAGAGAGAGACAGACAGGCGAGAGAGAGAGAGACAGACAGACAGGAGAGAGACAGAGAGAGAGAGAGAAAGAGATTGGTAAACTCACAATCCTTCCCGGAAGCCGTCGATGAGGGCCTGGAAGAGGGGCTTGTTGTGGGGGATGGTCTGCAGGATGTTCCCATCTGCAGTGACGTAGCCGATGGCCCACTGGCCCAGCCGCGTGCAGCTCAGCCTGAAGATGTAGCTGCGGAACACACACATACACACCAAGGACTAATGACAACAGGGGGGACGAAATAAAATGCCCAATCCCAGCTCATCCCCACCCTAAACAAACTCCTGGTGAGCTTCCCTGCACTGAGTTCAATACTAAATGACATATTTTCATTAACAAGCCTTTTATAAAGCAATTGTGGGCATTACAAGGTTAGTAAACAATATATGGTTATAAATTGTACTGCTTATAGTGTGAGTGTTTGTGCACACACACCCACCCACCGCTTACAATGCAGTATATATGCAACGCTTGTAAATGTTCACAGAATCACAGAATCCTCAAGTATTATCAGTATGAATATACACTATCCATAAATAGCTAAGTAAAGCTTATTCTTTTAACGTCATTATAAAGCGTCACCAAATTTGTCAACTAGGCCTAAGAGGTGAATGAGGGCTAAATACTGGCCGCGTTGTGTCACACACTTGCGCTCTGTTGGAGCGAGTCTCCAGTCTCTACAATACATCCTATTGATGCTAGGTACCACGCCGTTCCGTGTGCCACAGGGGGCACGTGAGACGGGGGGGGTGTCATTGCCTTCTGGGTCATTGTGTAAGTGTGTGTTAGGTATGGTGGTGCAAAGTTGGGTTTGTTAGTGGTGTGTAAGCTCATGACAGACAGACTGTGTGAGAACGTAATGTGCTTAACAGTTGTCTAAGTAGCTGTATTGGAGCGTGAGAGTACGCGACAGCACGGGCAAGTCAGTGAGTTGATTATTTAAATTATTTAAAAAAATATGCAGAGTAATGGTTATAATGAGTTGGTAACTTGATTGAAAGTGCATAATAAACAGCAGCATCTGTCACTGTGTGTGTGCTTTGACATTAGCGGAGAAAGTGTATTTAGCTGAGGTGTGTGTGCTCCTGTCAGTGTGCATATGCTAAGTGTGTGTGGGTGTGTGTTGATGTGCGCGTGTCAGTGTTGCATGCGTCTGTGTACGTGTACGTATGTCGTCTCTCACTGACCTGCCAGGTTTGTGGATGAACTTCTGCAGCCGGGCCTTGACCTCATCGTAGGTGAGGAAGGCCATGTAGCCCGGGTGAGTCACCGCCAGGCTGTTCCAGTTCCTCAGCAGAGATGACCAAGGCTGTATGCGCACGCACACACACACACACACACACACACACACACACACACACACACACACACACACACACACACACACACGCACACGCACACACGCACACACGCACACGCAGAGCGTGAGTCCCGTCGTCTCAGAGTGGTACAACGCCGTGGTACAACGTTGAGAGCAATGCACAAAATCATGACTGACTCTTAAAGCTCCCTTTACTTTCTCCAGAGATGCAACCCTATCTTCATATCAGATCTGGCCCCGGGGACGGTAATGTGGTAACGACAGTGAGAAGCTACGAAGGTACTGTACTAAGAGTCAATCACCATGCGCTGCACTAGGCCTTCCTGCTTGACTCAAATTAGAGTGTTACTCCGCCGGGAGGGGGAGGAGGGAGGGACGGACGGACTCACAGAGTACACTGACACACCATGAGGAACTATTTTCAGCTGGCTGGTATTAAAATGTATGCGTGGTGGAAAGAGGAAATAGAGTTAGGCCAGTGATTGTGAAAGTTATACTGCTAGCAATGGAAGCTAATGCGCTATAAACCGCTTTAAAAATGTACTTAGCAATTAGCGAGCATACATAGCGGTACAAAGGGGGATCCACACCAGTGAGTTCAATGAGGTCCTTTGACACGTCAAAAACAGTGAAAGAAATTGCGAAGTGAATTCATGCTGATGGTTTAGAGGAAACACAACACAAAAAATAAAGTGGAAACACAATGACCAAAGGCCTAGCCTTGTTCAACACAGTTAACCAATGGGTTATGCACGTGTGGTGACCCAACAGACAACAAAATGGCACTCAGGGTTGACTTCAGCTTCAGTCACAATATGACCAGAAAGAAATCTACGTGTTCATCTTTACCTCAACCGCTACCAGGTGCTAAGTGTCATGCATGTAGCATCACCGATATGAGCCATTAGCAAACCTACTACTTGTCATGACTCTCCTGGTCGAGGATCCAAGACCTCAGATCAGCTTGGCAAAAGGCTGACAGATAGCCAGACTAGAGGTCAACCGATTAATCGTAATGGCCGATTAATTAGGACCGATTTCAAGTTTTCATAACAGTCGTAAATCTGTATTTTTGGACGCCGATTTTGCCGATTTAAAAAATATAGATTATTATTTATATTTTTACACCTTTATTTAACGAGGCAAGTCAGTTAAGAACACATTAACTAGGAACGGCGGGTTAACTGCCTTGTTCAGGGGCAGAACAACAGATTTTTACCTTGTCAGCTCAGGGATTCAATCTTGCAACCTTACGGTTACTAGTTCAACGCTCTAACCACCTGCCTCACGAGGAGCCTGCCTGTTACGCAAATGCAGTAAGAAGCCAAGGTAAGTTGCTAGCTAGCATTAAACTTATCTTATAAAAAACAATCAATCAATCATAATCACTAGTTATAACTACACATGGTTGATGATATTACTAGTTTACCTAGCGTGTTCTGCGTTGCATATAGAGTGCCTTGCGAAAGTATTCGGCCCCCTTGAACTTTGCGACCTTTTGCCACATTTCAGGCTTCAAACATAAAGATATAGAACTGTATTTATTTGTGAAGAATCAACAACAAGTGGGACACAATCATGAAGTGAAACAACATTTATTGGATATTTCAAACTTTAAGGTTTAAGGTTAGCAGGCAATATTAACCAGGTGAAATTGTGTCACTTCTCTTGTGTTCATTGCACGCAGAGTCAGGGTATATGCAACAGTTTGGGCAGCCTGGCTCGTTGCGAACTAATTTGCCAGAATTTTACGCAATTATGACATAACATTGAAGGTCGTGCAATGTAACAGCAATATTTAGACTTAGGGATTCCATCCATTAGATAAAATACCGAACGGTTCTGTATTTCACTGAAAGAATAAAGTTTTGTTTTCAAAATAATAGTTTCTGGATTCGACCATATTAATGACCTAAGGCTTGCATTTCTGTGTGTTATTATGTTATAACTAAGTCTATGATTTGATAGAGCAGTCTGATTGAGCGATGGTAGGCACCAGCAGGCTCGTAAGCATTCATTCAAACAGCACTTTCGTGCATTTTGCCAGCAGCTCTTTGCTATGCTTCAAGCATTGCACTGTTTATGACTTCAAGCCTATCAACTCCATAGATTAGGCTGGTGTAACTGATGTTAAATGGCTAGCTAGTTAGCGGGGTGCGCACTAATAGCATTTCAAACGTCACTCGCTCTGAGACTTGGAGTAGTTGTTCCCCTTGCTCTGCATGGGTAACGCTGCTTCGAGGGTGGCTGTTGTCGATGTGTTCCTGGTTCGAGCCCAGTTTGGAGCGAGGAGAGGGACGGAAGCTATATTGTTACACTGGCAATACTAAAGTGCCTATAAGAACATCCAATAGTCAAAGGTATATGAAATACAAATGGTATAGAGAGAAATAGTCCTATAATTCCTATAATAACTACAACCTAAAACTTCTTACCTGGGAATATTGAAGACTCATGTTAAAAGGAACCACCAGCTTTCATATGTTCTAATGTTCTGAGCAAGGAAACTTTAGCTGTCTTACATGGCACATATTGCACTTTTACTTTCTTCTCCAACACTTTGTTTTTGCATTATTTAAACCAAATTGAACATGTTTCATTATTTATTTGAGGCTAAATTGATTTAATTGATGTATTATATTAAGTTAAAGTAAGTGTTCATTCAGTATTGTTGTAATTGTTATTATCTTTTATTTATTTATTTAAATTGTCCGATTAATTGGTAACGGCCCTTTTTGGCCCTCCAATAATCGGTATCGAGGTTGAAAAATCAAAATCGGTCGACCTCTAAGCCAGACCCCCACCCTCCCATAGGAGAGTAGAGGGCTGGGCAGGTTTTATGACACCTCACACCAATCGTAAATCTTACGCAGCAGAGAACCCTCTCTTGCTCTTTAGTATTACTAAAGGAATGCCTTGGTCCCTAATGAAGACTTTTGCAGCCGAAACTATAAACACCCAAAGAGTGAACTTTGGAACAATATTTCTAAGATTGGAATGTTAAGATTGGTCAGTGGGGATCTAAAGAATAATCATGTCATATTGCTATTCATTTTGTGACGTTATTAACTGTATGAACCAAATACTGTAACTTAGGAAGGAAACCACCAAGTTTCCATCCAATATGATGTTAATACAATATGAAGAACATGGAAACTATTTTTGTGAAGATAGGAATGTGATTTTAGTTTTCTAACGAGATCATAGTTAATGTGCATGGGACATGAAAACTAAGTCACGCCCCAAATAAGATCAGAAGAGCGTGTCAGTGAGATGGAACCAACCTTGACCAACCTTGACCAGAGTGCTAAAATGGACTCGCTAAGAAATAACTCCCGGACCAGCAAACGTGAAACATGAGCTAAAAGTTACAAATGGTTGAAACTCAAACTCAACACGACGTGAAGAAGGTAACCTCACTAGACCAAAACATTGACAGTCTGCAGCTATGCATGTAAAGGGGTCTAGAACTTTGACGATCTACCCGAGGAAGAAAAGTCTTGAGAAGCTCACCTCTGAAAATCAATTGTGAATCATTGAAGCCACATACAACTAAGGACATTGTGACCTCTGGTGGACAACCAGAGCCTTACACCCATCGAGCAAATCATTCACAAAACAACAGCAAAGACCCCTGTGAAGATGCTGGAGGAAACCGGTACAAAAGTATCTATATCCATAGTAAAACGAGTCCTATATCGGCATAACCTGAAAGGCCGCTCAGCAAGGAAGAAACCACTGCTCCAAAACCGCCATAAAAAAGCCAGACTACGGTTTGCAACTGCACATGGGGACAAAGATCATACTTTATGGAGAAATGTCCTCTGGTCTGATGAAACAAAAATAGAACTGTTTGGCCATAATGACCATTGTTGTGTTTGGAGGAAAAAGGGGGAGGCTTGCAAGCCGAAGAACACCATCCCAACCGTGAATCACAGGGGTGGCAGCATCATGTTGTGGGGATGCTTTGCTGCAGGAGGGACTGGTGCACTCACAAAATAGATGGCATCATGAGGGTAAACATTGTGGATATATTTAAGCAAGATCTCAAGACATCAGTCAGGTGTCACGCCTTGGTCATTGTATTTTGTGTTTTTGTTATATGTTTGGGTAGGCCAGGGTGTGACATGGGTTTATATGTTGTATTCGTATTGGGGTTTGTATTATTTGGGATCGCGGCTGATTAGGGGTGTGGTATAGGCTTGGCTGCCTGAGGCGATTCTCAATTAGAGTCAGGTGCTTATCATTGTCTCCGATTGGGAACCGTATTTAGGCAGCCTCAGTTTCGCTTTGTATTTTGTGGGTGTTTGTTCCTGTCTCTGTGTTGTAGTCACCAGATAGGCTGTAATTAGTTTCACGTTCCGTTCTGTTGTTTTTGTATTTCAGTTATTTCATGTACCGCTATTCTGTTCATTAAAGTCATGAGTAACCTACACGCTGCATTTCGGTCCGACTTTCTTCATTCAACAGACGAACGCCGTTACATCAGGAAGTTAAAGCTTGGTTGCGAATGGATCTTCCAAATGGACAATGACCCCAAGCATAATTCAAAAGTTGTGGCAAAATGTCTTAAAGACAACAAAATCAAGGTATTGGAGTGGCCATCACAAAGCCCTGACCTCAATCCTATATAATATTTGTGGGCAGAACTTAAAAAGTGTGTGCGAGCAAGGACTCAGTTACACCAGCTCTGTCACAAGGAATGGGTCAAAATTCACCCAACTTATTGTGGGGATCTTGTGGAAGGCTACCGGAAACATTTGACCCAAATTCAACAATTTAAAGGCAATGCTACCAAATACTAATTGTGAGTATGTAAATCATTCTCTCTACTATTATTCTGACATTTCACATTCTTAAAATAAAGTGGTGATCCTACCTGACCTAAAACAGGGAATATTTACTAGGATTAAATGTCAGGAATGATGAAAAACTGAGTTTAAATGTATTTGGCTAAGGTGTATGTACACTTCTGACTTCAACTGTACATTGCACTTCTTACCCAGACGGACGGTGGTTCATGTGCAAGGTATATGATTAATGTGAGAATAGTTATAGAATGTATCCATGATAAACGTCCCTTTATCTCTCGCTTTCCCCACCCCCTCTCCATTGTGTAACAAGCCGCCAGATCTTGTCAGTCCACAAGGGACTTTTGTCTCATGTAAGTGTGTATGTGTATTCTGTGTAATTATTTAGTTAGTAAATAAATGATTACATAAATTTGTGTAGAACTGAATAATCATGTCACGGTCTGACCATCGTTCGTACGTGTTTTCCTTGTTTTAGTGTTGGTCAGGACGTGAGCTGGGTGGGCATTCTATGTTGTGTGTCTGGTTTGTCTATTTCTATGTTTGGCCTGATATGGTTCTCAATCAGAGGCAGGTGTTAGTCATTGTCTCTGATTGGGAACCATATTTAGGTAGCCTGTTTTGTGTTGGGTTTTGTGGGTGATTGTCCTTAGTGTCTTGATGTCCTTGGTCTGTGTGTATGTGCACCAGTATTAGGCTGTTTCGGTTTTCGTTACGTTTATTGTTTTGTAGTGTTTGTTTTGATTCGTGTTTACGTTTGTTCATTAAACATGGATCGCAATCTACACGCTGCATTTTGGTCCTACTCTCCTTCACCTAAACAGAACCGTTACAAATCAGAAAAGGCTGGGGTTCTTGCCGATTCAAGAAGTCTGCGATGTTCAGAATGAGACTGATATGAGGTAATGATTAATAAATGACAGTTATCGATATATCTTATGTTAGTGATGCACCGATATTACATTTTTTTGGCCGATACCGATATCCAATATTTTACTTGCCAAAAGAAACGCTGCCCGATATTTACAATTTTAGCGGCCTTTTAAGCATTCTAGTACAGTTAAATAGTTAACACAGACACAAAGAGGTCAAAGGCACTCCATCTCAATGCAAGAGGCATCACTCCAGTCCCTGGTTCGAATCTAGGCTGTATCACATCTGGCTGTGATTAGGATTCCCATAGTGCGGCGCATAATTGGCCCAGCATCATCTGTGCAGTCATTGTAAATAAGAATTATTTTTAACTTCTTATTGCTTGGGGGGCCGTATTGAGTAGCTTGGATGAATAAGGTAAACTGCCTGCTACTCAGGCCCAGAAGCTAAGATATGCATATTTTTAGTAGATTTGGATAGGAAACACTAAAGTTTCTAAAACTGTTTGAATGATGTCTGTGAGTATAACAGAACTCATATGGCAGCCAAAAAACTGAGAGTTCCATGCATAACCCTTGTATCTTTCATCAATGTTTACTTTGAGTATTTCTGTAAATTGACGAGGCTCTCTGCAAAATCACCGAATGTTTTGGAAGCAAAACATGACTGAACGTAACGTGCCAATGTAAACTGAGATTTTTTGGCTATAAATATGAACTTTATCGAACAAAACATACATCTATTGTGTAACATGAAGTCCTATGAGTGTCATCTGATGAAGATCATCAAAGGTTAGTGATTCATTTTATCTTATTTCTGCTTTTTGTGACTCCTCTCTTTGGCTGGAAAAATGGCGGTGTTTTTCTGTGACTAGGTACTGACCTAACATAATCAGATGGTGTGCTTACGTCGTAAAGCCTTTTTGAAATCGGACACTGTGGTGGGGTTAACAAGTTCATCTTTAAAATGGTGTAAAATACTTGTATGTTTGAGGAATTTTAATTTAAAGATTTCTGTTGTTTGAATTTGGCGCCCTGCACTTTCACTGGCTCAGCCATAAGACTTGCCTAGTTAAATAACGCACACATCATTTTGTTGGCATTTACACATGTCCCCATTACTAGTAAAACAATCATAACCTATTTCTTTCACTTACAGCTGTGCTGTTTCGTTATTAATTTGTTCAGTCGTTTCAATCTCAATCAGAATTTCTATGGAACGCCGTTTGGGTCTTTGCGTGTCAAAAAAGATACATGTCAAATAGTGTTATTTGATGTGTTAAATTACACAACAACTACTTCAGTAGCTATAGTTAGCTAGCCAACTATATAGCTAGGTGTCATTTAAAATAACCCTAATTTATAAGACAGTTCTTATTTGATTAATGGTTGTCGGACCCATCTATGTGAAGCTAGCCACAATAAGCATTAGTCACAATAACGGCATTTGCGGTTAGCCTTCAAAATAAATCTATGGCATAATTCTACTTTTTGTATACATTTGCATTACTGTCAATGACATACTTTTATTTTTGAAGGCAAACCGCAAATTCCGTTATTGTGCCTAATGCTTATTGTGGCTAGCGTCACAACACATAACCTGGTGCGGTTGAGCCTCACTAGCCAGATGAAGCTAGCTGGCTGCTTAATAACGTTAGCTTTGGGCAACAGGGTTAAGTTGCTGACTAGCTATTTATTTTCATGAACTGAAGTTCAATTTCAATAGGCGAACAACAAGTGGCAACCTAGCTAATACTTACTCACATGGATTCCTAAATCATTGCTAAGAATAATGAAATTGACTTTAGGTTCTACTGGTCATTGTTTTCAGGTTGGATGTATTGGTGCTAGCTAGGTACCACGCTAAAGTGCTACTGTATCTTTTTTCACACACAAAGACCCAAATGGCGTTCCATAGTATGTATGTTGTGAAGCTACACAAGCTAACTCCGGTAGGGAAACATCTGAAACGACAGAACGGTTGATTGTCAAGGGCAATGAATGCCATTATCTTGGCGTGAATGGAATTCGCCTTTGAGTTGTCTCACTGAAATTTTGTTACACTTTCAAATGAATGCTCGATCCACACAACAGACATTGAGTTAGTTTAGGAATGAGTTTAATTCGGGAGATGGTAACTCGTTAAACAACAACTTCCGTGGTGCCTGAAATTCCAAATGAGTTAGTTGTTACGTGATTAATTCAATCTGGTAACAATTAAACATAAGTTAGTTGATTCTATAAATAACAGTCATCACATTAATCAAAGTCAGGTAACCATCAGATAGCACAGGGGCCATAGTTATAGATAAGACATCCATGGCAGACAGCAGTCCTAATTATACATTTACTAATACCAGCATGTTTATTGTCAGTTTGGCTATTGTATAAAGGAAGGCAGCCAGTAGCAAATGGATACGTCACAAATGGCACCCCAATTCCATATAGTGCACTACTTCTAAACAGACCACCCTGTCTTGTGTTACTAACTGGAAATGATGCTTCCATCCTACTGCAGTGTCTCCTTCAGCCATCTATCCATCATACAGGTTGATTCACATGCTGATGAGAAGCATGACCTTGATGTCCAGGGGCTTCAAAAGAACATGAGCTGCTGTCGGCAAACACGCAGCGGCTATTTCTAGGGCGCTTCTAAAAACCCAAATAAAGAGCCTGTATTCAGCTGTTCAGCATGACTCGCAGCCAGCCAGCCATCTCGGTTGAACCGCATCCAATCTACTCACAATCACAGGGAGCTAGCTACGGCCTAATGAAATAAAGAAACCATCAAATCAAATATTAGGTGTCCCTTAGAAACGACAAGAAGAAACAGATGATTAAATGGGGAACATTTATATAATCCTTCGCTTTTAGGTTTTGAAATTGCTATGTAAGTGGCATGGGTCACATTCATTAGGCACCAAACAGAAGAAAATGGACTGAAACAAGGAGCAACTACTTGGACTTGTACAATAAGAAACACCTCATTTCCATTTTCCCTGGCGAAATGTTTTACAATATTTCTCAGTGCGTGTCCTAATGAATACAACCCTGTGCTTTGTGCATCATAGAGCTAACTATAGTGAGACAATTACTTAGTTGGTTGTTGGTCCTTTAGCAGCACTAAACATGACGTGTGTGAAGAAGAGCAGCGGGGGGGTCGGGGTCCCGGACACAGATTCATCTATATTGAAACCAGTCCAAGACTAGGCTTAAACTTAATCTTCAATGCAACTAGAATAGAATCTGAAGTGTCAGATTCCGAGGTCCTTTGTGACAGGATGAATATGTTGTGGTACAGTTTGTGCCTCACAGTTGATCAGCAGGCCCAGTAAGCACTCTCTGTTCTCTGTACAGTGGCCACTTAACGACTTGATAGAATTAGCCCAAAAATACCACTCCTCTCCAAGGCACTTAATTTCATCCAGTCTCCTGACTCCCTGCAAAGCAACGATTCAAAACTGGTGGGTCGCGACCCAGGTTTGAATGGGTTGTGAGTGTTCTCTAAATATATACGCCAGTCTGAATTGAAATGACTAAGACCAGGGAGAAGGTGTGTAGAAATAACAAAGAACCTTTACATTTAAATCATTTAACCTCCAAATTACTTTTCTTCAATCATAGTATTTTCAATATAGAATTATTCATTTAGAGTATTTGGTTGATTTTATAGTCTCAAACCAGAATATGGGCAAAATTGAATTATTGAAAATGGAAAAGATGGGACTGTTGTTCCCTTGTCATATAATTGGCACATTTACTATCAATATAGAATAAAAACAGTTTTCCAGATTGCATTTTGGCTAAAATAAATAAAATCACAATGCGAATATTGGATCGCGACTTAGACAACCTGGTTCAACATGGGTCCCAAAGCAAAACCAGTTGAGAACCACTTCTGTAAAGAAGAGTTGGAGCCTGCATTATGCCAACAACAAGGGGCGGCAAGAGGCCTCTTCAGCCTGGACACACGTGAAGCAGCCACTCAACTCAACTCCAACCACTGGCTCCCTGTCTCAGCAGGCAGGGATGCAGACAACTGCCACCCAATAACACACAGCAGAAATGGCCACAATAGTCTTGCTTTGGCAAACTCATGTGTAGTTAGAAAGTGTGGCTATGGTAATGAGCATTGTTAGACCCTTTTCTCAACTTATCGCTCAAGAGATATTGTGTACGGTGTCGCAGTGGTGTGTAGCACAAATGGGGCTGTGTGTGATTGTGGGTGTTTGCGACCATGCATGCGTGTGACCATGCATCCAAGCCAGAGGTCGACCGATTAATCGGAGTGGCCGATTAATTAGGGCCGATTTCACGCTTTCATAACAATCGGAAATCTGTATTTTTGGACACCGATTTGGATAATTTTTTTTTTTTTTTTTTTTTTTACACCTTTATTTAACTAGGCAAGTCAGTTAAGAACAAATTCTTATTTTCAATGGCGGCCTAGGAACAGTGGGTTAACTGCCTGTTCAGGGGCAGAACGACAGGTTTTGTACCTTGTCAGCTTGGGGATTCAAGCTTGCAACCTAGTCCAACGCTCTAACCACCTACTTGCACTCCACAAGGAGCCGGCATGTTACGCAAATGCAGTAAGAAGCCAAGGGAAGTTGCTGACTAGCATTAAACTTATCTTATAAAAAACAATCAAGGAGGGCCTCCCAGGTGGCGCAGTGGGCTAAGGCTCTGTCGCAACCGGCCACGACTGGGGGCGAGGCACAATTGGCCAAGCATCGTCCGGGTTATAGAGGGTTTGGCCGGTAGGGATATCCTTGTCTCAGGTGCACTGTGTTTCCTCCGACACATTGGTGCAGCTGGCTTCCGGGTTGGATGCTCGCTGTGTTAAGAAGCAGTGCGGCTTGGTTGGGTTGCGTTTCGGAGGACGCATGGGAGAGACTAAGGTCGAGAGCCGAGTCAGTACAGGAGTTGTAGCGATGAGACAAGATAGTAACTACTAACAATTGGATACCACGAAATTGGGGAGAAAAGGGGGGTAAAATTCTCGAATAAAAATAAAATCAATCAATCATAATCACTAGTTAACTACACATGGTTGATGATATTACTAGTTTATCTAGAGTGTCCTGCATTGCATATAATCGATGCGGTGCGCATTCGCGAAAAAGGACTGTTGTTGCTCCAACGTGTACCTAACCATAAACATCAATGCCTTTCTTAAAATCAATACACAGATGTATTTTTAAACCTGCATATTTAGCTAAAAGAAATTCAGGTTAGCAGGCAATATTAACCAGCTGAAAATGTCACTTCTCTTGCATTCATTGTACGCAGAGTCAGAGTATATGCAACAGTTTGGGCCGCCTGGCTCGTTGCGAACTAATTTGCCAGAATTTTACACAATTATGACATAACATTGAAGGTCGTGCAATGTAACAGCAATATTTAGACTTATGGATGCCACCTGTTAGTGAAATACGGAACCGTTCTGTATTTCATCTGAAAGAATAAACATTTTGTTTTCGAGATGATGTTATCCGGATTCGACCATATTAATGACCAAAGGCTCGTATTTCTGTGTGTTATTATGTTATAATTAAGTCTATGATTTGATATTTGATAGAGCAGTCTGACTGAGCGGTGGTAGGCAGCAGCAGGCTCGTAAGCATTCATTCAAACAGCACTTTCGTGCATTTTGCCAGCAGCTCTTCTCAATACGTCCAGCATTGAGCTGTTTATGACTTCAAGCCAATCAACTCCCGAGATTAGGCTGGTGTAACCGATGGTTCGCACTAATAGCATTTCAAACGTCACTCGCTCTGAGACTTGGAGTAGTTGTTCCCCTTGCTCTGCATGGGTAACGCTGCTTCGAGGGTGGCTGTTGTCGATGTGTTCCTGGTTCGAGCCCAGGTAGGAGCGAGGAGAGGGACAGAAGCTATACTGTTACACTGGCAATACTAAAGTGCCTATAAGAACATCTAATATTCAAAAGGTACAGTGCCTTGCGAAAGTATTCGGCCCCCTTGAACTTTGCGACCTTTTGCCACATTTCAGGCTTCAAACAAAGATATAAATCTGTATTTTTTTGTGAAGAATCAACAAGTGGGACACAATCATGAAGGGGAACGACATTTATTGGATATTTCAAACTTTTTTAACAAATCAAAAACTGAAAAATTGGGCGTGCAAAATTATTCAGCCCCCTTAAGTTAATACTTTGTAGCGCCACCTTTTGCTGCAATTACAGCTGTAAGTCGCTTGGGGTATGTCTCTATTAGTTTTGCACATCGAGAGACTGACATTTGGCGATTGGATTCAGGTCTGGACTTTGACTTGGCCATTCTAACACCTGGATATGTTTATTTTTGAACCATTCCATTGTAGATTTTGCTTTATGTTTTGGATCATTGTCTTCTTGGAAGACAAATCTCAGTCCCAGTCTCAGGTCTTCTTCCAGAATGGTCCTGTATTTGGCTCCATCCATCTCCCCATCAATTTTAACCATCTTCCCTGTCCCTGCTGAAGAAATGCAGGCCCAAACCATGATGCTGCCACCACCATGTTTGACAGTGGGGTTGGTGTGTTCAGGGTGATGAGCTGTGTTGCTTTTACGCCAAACATAACGTTTTGCATTGTTGCCAAAAAGTTCAATTTTGGTTTCATCTGATCAGAGCACCTTCTTCCACATGTTTGGTGTGTCTCCCAGGTGGCTTGTGGCAAACTTTAAACGACACTTTTTATGGATATCTTTAAGAAATGGCTTTCTTCTTGCCACTCTTCCATAAAGGCCAGATTTGTGCAATATACGACTGATTGTTGTCCTATGGACAGAGTCTCCCACCTCAGTTGTAGATCTCTGCAGTTCATCCAGAGTGATCATGGGCCTCTTGGCTGCATCTCTGATCAGTCTTCTCCTTGTATGAGCTGCAAGTTTAGAGGGACGGCCAGGTCTTGGTAGATTTGCAGTGGTCTGATACTCCTTCCATTTCAATATTATCGCTTGCACAGTGCTCCTTGGGATGTTTAAAGCTTGGGAAATCTTTTTGTATCCAAATCCGGCTTTAAACTTCTTCACAACAGTATCTCGGACTTGCCTGGTGTGTTCCTTGTTCTTCATGATGCTCTCTGCGCTTTTAACGGACCTCTGAGACTATCAAAGTGCAGGTGCATTTATACGGAGACTTGATTACACACAGGTGGATTGTATTTATCATCATTAGTCATTTAGGTCAACATTGGATCATTCAGAGATCCTCACTGAACTTCTGGAGAGAGTTTGCTGCACTGAAAGTAAAGGGGCTGAATAATTTTGCACGCCCAATTTTTCCGTTTTTGATTTGTTAAAAAAGTTTGAAATATCCAATAAATGTCGTTCCACTTCATGATTGTGTCCCACTTGTTGTTGATTCTTCACAAAAAAATACAGTTTTATATCTTTATGTTTGAAGCCTGAAATGTGGCAGAAGGTCGCAAAGTTCAAGGGGGCCGAATACTTTCGCAAGGCACTGTATATGAAATACAAATCGTAGAGAGAGAAATAGTCCTATAATTCCTATAATAACTACAACCTAAAACTTCTTACCTGGAAATATTGAAGACTCATGTTAAAAGGAACCACCAGCTTTCATATGTTCTCATGTTCTGAGCAAGGAACTTAAACTTTAGCTGTCTTACATGGAACATATTGCACTTTTACTATCTTCACCAACACTTTGTTTTTGCATTATTTAAACCAAATTGAACATGTTTCATTATTTGAGGCTAAATTGATTAAGTATTATATTAAATTAAAATAAGTGTTCATTCAGTATTGTTGTAATTGTCATTATTACAAATACATTTTTTTACTTAGTCTGTTTTATTAAATCGGCCGATTAATCGGCATAGTTTTTTTTTTTTTTTTTTTTGTCCTCCAATAATCGGTACCGGCGTTGAAAAATCATAATCGGTCGACCTCTAATCCAAGCTCATGTACGTGTGTGTTTGCGTGCGTCCATGTGTGTGTGCATGTGAGTGTAGGCCCGACCTGGAAGAGCCTGGTGAAGATATCAAACTCGAAGACGGAGATGTAGTCGTTGCAGGCGAGGTCGATGGTGGACTTGAGGGCCATGGCTTCCAGGCCCGAGCTGATGGGGTGGAACTCATGCAGTGCCTGCCGGAACACCTTCCAAGGCACTATAGTCCTGAAAACACATCAGGACAACATGTTCACTATACTATACCCATTGAGCCGAACAAGCAACATTGATGCAGTTTAAGCCTTCCCTGTTATTGCACTTACAATGTCCGATCCCACTTCTGATTTGACCCTTAATATGGACGTTCCAAAAATGCCATTTGCTACAGTGCAATAATAGTGTTCAGGGCAGGGGTCAGAAATGACATTAAGCCATGGCCTGATTCTGTTCTTTTTATGGACACATTTGTCAGGCCATATGAAATCTTGTTGGCTTAATTTGGCCAGTTCCTTTTCCTGGTTCTGGGTGTTTACGGTAACTGACAAAAATGTGACTAATAAAACAAGCATAGTAAACAAAAAAATCTACTCAAGTAACTACTTCCTATCTGCTTATCTAGTCTACCTCACAAAGCTTGAAAAGGTCGAAGCCATTTCTTTCTTGCTGTTTCCATCATGTGGTGCATAAATATATCCAGTCTTACCACTTAGATGTCAATACTTCCACCGTGACTAGCGAGCTTGCAGCAAATGTCTACTTTTTGCAGAGAGCAGAGGTGGACTCACTTGTCCCCAAACGATCTTCTCCAGAACTCGGCGGCATCAGCCTTGGTGATTCGGAAGTTATCCCCCTGGAACAGGCCGTTGGGGAAGATGGCTTTGAGCTCGGCCAGCATGTGACTGAAGATCAGCGACAACTTGGTCAGGTTCCGTCTACAGAAGAGGAACAGAGAGAGTATTGTACAACTTCAGGTTAGATGGTTCCTCACCCTGAAAGTAGTCTTATGGGCCAGGAGAAAACTAACCCATGGATCGGTTGCCTTTAAATAGCCACTACACATATCAGCTAACTTTAGCCACCGATAGCGAACATGTCATGTTAACATGGCTTCGTAATTTCCACGCCACAACATAGATAGAAGCCAGGGGCTGAGCTTCATGGTGGAAGCTGAGAGAGAGAGAGAGCGCCAGGAGGGACCAGACCCTCATCATGCTACACATGCTAGCCAAGGCCCTGGATGTGCAAGCTGGGGTTTGATGGGCAAAAGGGAGGGGTGGTTGGAGGGAGGTGAGGCCACGACATGCCTGGTACATTTTTCTGATTCCAGTCGCCCCTGGGCACATGAGCAGCGAGGTGGGGCAGACGGGCGAGCGCAGCGGCGGCAGGGGGGGAGAAAGTGGGAAAGAAAAGCACGTGATTTACGGGATAGCACAGTGAGGGATTGTGCGAGGCTCTTGGGGCCGGAGAAATTGACATGCACAAGAGAGCGCGAGTGTGGCGGCAGCAGCGTCGTCACAGCTGCCTCCAACCAGATTCTCCCTCTCCTCTCACTCCACAATGCCAGCACAGAGGAAGGGTGGGGAAGGGAAGGGTGGGGAGAGAGAGGAGAGGACAGACTTAAGATGAGCTCGAAAAGACAGTGAGGAGTGAGGATACAGACACACTGACAAATTGTGTGAGTTGAGTGTGTGTGTGGGGGCATTTCTCACACTCAACTGTAAAAGCGAGAAGAGAAAGAATATTTTTTGTGAATGGCTTTCCAGCTAAGCCTTAGAGCGAGTGAGGCATTCTATCTGCCCCGCTGGAAATCAGTCCTGCGCCGCTTCCCCTCGTCGCAACCCTGGAAAAACTCAGCCTGTCTTACTAATCAATTTTCTTATCCCTCCTTTACACTTTTTTTTTTAAATGCATCAACAAAAAAATGGACTTAATTTATCTTAATTTATTTTCCACTGGAAAATTATGCCAATGAGTGCCCACCCAATGAGTGCCCACATTTCAAGAAGGGGAAGTCCTGTGGGCATTACCGCCCCTAGCTAACAGAGTGGGCTGTGATGGCAAACAGAAAGCGTAAATTGGAGTCACCTTCACACACATAAGCGAGCGTGCACAAACATTGTTGCTGTGAGGGTAGTCTTGCATTGCCATACTGCCAAAATCACTTCGCTATCACGCCTCCCTTAGAGGTCTGGAGAATTTTGTATTGCAAAAATGGTATGAACGGTTTCCTAGCCACCCTCGCGCACTGTTGAATCTACAACACTTATCTAGTAAACACATCGAGTTCTGCCCAAGCAAGGCATTTGATATGCCGTGCGGCATCACTGATTTACACCGGGTGTCCACCTCATTTAGCAGGTTTTTTTTTCACCATGAGCTCCCCCAGGCTTCCAGTTTTAGGGAAGCCTGGTTCTTGGCGAGGCTCGTGTGAGGGCATTGCTCTGTAGGTGGCAAAGTGCCCTCGGTGAAGCACACCTGCGCTCAGTCATTGTGTGTGTGTGTGTATGTGGTCACCATTAAGTGAAACATTCTATAAAACAATGAGTTACTGTCAATCTGAGAGTGATATTGTAGCTTATGAGTTTACAGTGTGTGTGTGTGTGATTTCTTTCCTCATATCTCTGACTAGGGTAGGACTCTTGCTATGTATTTCTCTGTGCCACTGGGCATGGCACCAATGCTACAAGGAGAGGCAAGGGAGCCCTAACCCTTAAATGCATTGCCTGTATGTTGACTGATACAGAGACCAGCCTAGTGGACAGTGGAGTAGACACACTGCTTCGTCGACACACTCCTATCAGAGGGCAAGGTGGTGCTATTAAAACATTGTTTAGAATCCTCTCGGATCCTCACAAGTGCATATGGGCTCCCGAGTGGCGCAGCGGTCTAGGGCACTGCATTTCAGTGCAAGGGGCGTCACTGCAGTCCCTGGTTCGAATCCAGGCTGCATCATATCCGGGCGAGAATGGGAGTCCCACAGGGCGGCGCACAATTGGCACAGCGCCGCCCGGGTTTGGCCGGGGTAGGCCGTCATTGTAAATAAAAACTTGTTCTTAATGGACTTGCCGAGTTAAATAAAATAAAAATAGGCTTGTCTATACTCCTCTCCTCTGTCTGTATGTGTCATCTGCTCTAACTCAAAACCAGTGTACACAGATACAGCACCCAACAAAAGTTCAAGTTAGAAATATTTGACAAACTACACCAACT
This sequence comes from Oncorhynchus keta, assembly GCF_023373465.1. Taxonomy (NCBI): domain Eukaryota; kingdom Metazoa; phylum Chordata; class Actinopteri; order Salmoniformes; family Salmonidae; genus Oncorhynchus; species Oncorhynchus keta. The sequence goes on along the minus strand of NC_068438.1, from coordinate 5,102,498 downwards.
CACAAATACATCCATTTATTATTTATGTCCATTCCTTTTCCTCTGAAAAACCCAAGGACATCATTAGCCGGAGAGAGAGGGAGAGAAAGAGAGTATGTTTCTGAGTAAATGCAACCTCAGTGAGTGGGCTGCTGGGTGTTTTGCTAACCCCGGCATGGCATTTCTTTCTGCGTTCAAAATGGCACACTACCCCCCCATATAGTGAACTACTTTCGACCAGCGCCCAATCGCCAAAAGTATTGCACTATATAGGGAAAATGGTGTCACTTGGGATGCAGACCTTTTCTTATTCTGCATGCGCTAGTTAACCCGCAGATACATATGCCACCTCAATCCAGCGCTGCCTCGACAATTGAGCATAGATCCTCGCCGTTACCACAGGGATGAGCCGATACATCGCTGACCTCTGACCTGCAGCTGGCTGCTCCATTCTCCCTTCCCATTTACGGTTTTCTGAGAGAAAGCGTTAAGGCCAATTTGAAGATGGTGCTGGCTAAAGCTATAACTGGCGAGTGTAGAGAGTATAGAGATATTGTTATCCCTGTCGGCACCAACGATGTTCGGATGAAACAGTGAGAGGTCACCAAGCGCAACATAGCTTCAGCGTGTAAATCAGCTAAAAAGATGTGTCGGCATCGAGTAATTGTCTCCGGCCCCCTCCCAGTTAGGGGGAGTGATGAGCTCTACAGCAGTCTCACAACTCAGTCGCTGGTTAAACTCTTTTCTGCCCCTCCCAAAAGATAGAATTTGTAGCCAATTGGTCCTCTTTCTGGGACTCACCCACAAATAGGACCAAGCCTGGCCTGCTGAGGAGTGACGGACTCCATCCTAGCTGGAGGGGTGCTCTCATCTTATCTACCAACATAGACAGGGCTCTAACTCCACAATGAAATAGGGTGCAGGCCAGGCAGCAGGCTGTTAGCCAGCCTGCCAGCTTGTTAGAGTCTGCCACTAGCACAGTCCGTGTAGTCAGCTCAGCTATCCCCATTGAGACCGCATCTGTGCAATTTTATTACGTTTGCAATCGCAACAAATAATCTGCTCAGACCACAACCAAGGAGCATCAAATGTCGTGCTATAAATTCTCAGACAACACAAAGATTCCTTGATGCCCTTCCAGACTCCCTCTGCCTACCCAAGGATGTCAGAGGACAAAAATCAGTTAACCACCTAACTGAGGAACTCAATTTAACCTTGCACAATACCCTAGATGCAGTTGCACCCCTAAAAACTAAAACCATTTCTCATAAGAAACTAGCTCCCTGGTATACAGAAAATACCCAAACTCTGAAGCAAGCTTCCAGAAAATTGGAACGGAAATGGCGCCACACCAAACTGGAAGTCTTCTGACTAGCTTGGAAAGACAGTACCATGCAGTATCGAAGAGCCCTTACTGCTGCTCGATCATCCTATTTTTCCAACTTAATTGAGGAAAATAAGACCAATCCGAAATGTATTTTTGATACTGTCGCAAAGCTAACAAAAAAGCAGCATTCCCCAAGTGAGGATGGCTTTCACTTCAGCAGTAATAAATTCATGAACTTCTTTGAGGAAAAGATCATGATCATTAGAAAGCAAATTACGGACTCCTCTTTAAATCTGCGTATTCCTTCAAAGCTTAGCTGTCCTGAGTCTGCACAACTCTGCCAGGACCTAGGATCAAGAGACACTCAAGTGTTTTAGTACTAGATCTCTTGACACAATGATGAAAATAATCATGGCCTCTAAACCTTCAAGCTGCATACTGGACCCTATTCCAACTAAACTACTGAAAGAGCTGCTTCCTGTGCTTGGCCCTCCTATGTTGAACATAATAAATGGCTCTCTATCCACCGGATGTGTACCAAACTCACTAAAAGTGGCAGTAATAAAGCCTCTCTTGAAAAAGCCAAACTTTGACCCACAAAATATTTTAAAACGAATCGGCCGATATCGAATCTTCCATTCCTCTCAAAAACTTTAGAAAAAGCTGTTGCGCAGCAACTCACTGCCTTCCTGAAGACAAACAATGTATACAAAATACTTCAGTCTGGTTTTAGACCCCATCATAGCACTGAGACTGCACTTGTGAAGGTGGTAAATGACCTTTTAATGGCGTCAGACCGAGGCTCTGCATGTGTCCTCATGCTCCTAGACCTTAGTGCTGCTTTTGATACCATCGATCACCACATTCTTTTGGAGAGATTGGAAACCCAAATTGGTCTACACAGACAAGTTCTGGCCTGGTTTAGATCTTATCTGTCGGAAAGATATGTTTGTCTTTGTGAATGGTTTGTCCTCTGACAAATCAACTGTAAATTTCAGTGTTCCTCAAGGTTCCGTTTTAGGACCACTATTGTTTTCACTATATATTTTTACCTCTTGGGGATGTCATTCGAAAACATAATGTTAACTTTCACTGCTATGCGGATGACACACAGCTGTACATTTCAATGAAACATGGTGAAGCCTCAAAATTGCCCTCGAAGCCTGTGTTTCAAACATAAGGAAGTGGATGGCTGCAAACTTTTTACTTTTAAACTCAGACAAAACAGAGATGCTTGTTTTAGGACCCAAGAAACAAAGAGATATTCTGTTGAATCTGACAATTAATCTTGATGGTTGTACTGTCGTCTCAAATAAAACTGTTTAGGACCTCGGCGTTACTCTGTACCCTAATCTTTCTTTTGACGAACATATCAAGACTGTTTCAAGAACAGCCTTTCCATCTAGGTAACATTGCAAAAATCAGAAACTTTCTGTCCAAAAAATGATGCAGAAAAATGAATCCATGCTTTTGTTACTTCTAGGTTAGACTACTGCAATGCATTACTTTCCGGCTACCCGGAAAAAGCACCAAATAAACTTCAGTTAGTGCTAAATATGGCTGCAAGAATCCTGACTTGAACCCAAAAATTGGATCATGTTGCTCCAGTGCTAGCCTCCCTACACTGGCTTCCTGTTAAAAGGCAAGGGCTGATTTCAAGGTTTTACTGCTAACCTATAAAGCATTACATGGGCTTGCTCCTACCTATATTTATGATTTGGTCCTGCCGTACATACCTACACGTACACTACGGTCACAAGACCCAGGCCTCCTAATTGTCCCTAGAATTTCTAAGCAAACAGCTGGAGGCAGGGCTTTCTCCTATAGAGCTCCATTTTTCTGGAATGGTCTGCTTACTCATGTGAGAGATGCAGACTCTGTCTCAACCTTTAAGTCTTTACTGAAGACTCTTCAGTGGGTCATATGATTGAGTGTAGTCTGGCCCAGGAGTGTGAAGGTGAATGGAAAGGCTCTGGAGCAACGAACCGCCCTTGCTGTCTCTGCCTGGCCGGTTCCCCTCTCTCCACTGGGATTCTCTGCCTCTAACCCTATTACAGGGGCTGAGTCACTGGCTTACTGGTGCTCTTTCATGCTGTCCCTAGGAGGGGTGCGTCATTTGAGTGGGTTGAGTCACTGATGTTGTCTTCCTGTCTGGGTTGGCACACCCCCTTGGGTTGTGCCGTGGCGGAGGTATTTGTGGGCTATACTCGGACTTGTCTCAGGATGGTAAGTTGGCGGTTGAAGATATCCCTCTAGTGGTGTGGGGGCTGTGTTCTGGCAAAGTGGGTGGGGTTATATCCTTCCTGTTTGGCCCTGTCCGGGGGTATCGTCGGATGGGGCCACAGTGTCTCCTGACCCCTCCTGTCTCAGCCTCCAGTATTTATGCTGCAGTAGTTTATGTCGGGGGCTAGGGTCAGTTTGTTATATCTAGAGTACTTCTCCTGTCTTATCCGGTGTCCTGTGTGAATTTAAGTATGCTCTCTCTAATTCTCTCTTTCTTTCCATCTCTCGGAGGACCTGAGCCCTAGGACCATGCCTCGGGACTACCTGGCATGATGACTCCTTGCTGTCCCCAGTCCACCTGGCCGTGCTGCTGCTCCAGTTTCAACTGTTCTGCCTGCGGCTATGGAGCCCTGACCTGTTCACCGGACGTGCTACCTGTCCCAAACCTGCAGTTTTCAACTCCCTAGAGACAGCAGGATTGGTAGAGATCCTCTTAATGATCGGCTATGAAAAGCCAACTGACATTTACTCCTGAGGTGCTGACTTGCTGCACCCTCGACAACTACTGTGATTATTATTATTTGACCATGCTGGTCATTTATGAACATTTGAACATCTTGGCAATGTTCTGTTATCTCCACCTGGCACAGCCAGAAAAGGACTGGCCACCCCTCATAGCCTGGTTCCTCTCTAGGTTTCTTCCTAGGTTTTGGCCTTTCTACACCTGCATTGCTTGCTGTTTGGGGTTTTAGGCTGGGTTTCGGTACAGCAGTTTGAGATATCAGCTGATGTAAGAAGGGCTATATAAATACATTTGATTTGAAAGCGAGCAAGTTAAAGCCGCGGACCACTTGAAGCCAATTACTGGACGGACGGTCTGGGGGACTAAATGACAGTGGCTGGGGCACTACACACATTAGGCCTACATGACATTAGGGGAGGGGTGGGGGTGGGGAATTGACATCTTGCAAGGCTGGTGGTAGGCCTTCTCTCAACGCAATACAATGTAGCCATCAGTCTGTGAACTAGGATCCTCAACACCCAGCAACAAGAGCACGCCACAATACTCATATTGAAACTTCGACAGAAAAAAGAAAAAAAAACATTGCTGCCACAAGATGGAAAAACTGGGTTCCCCTTTCATCACAGTCTTCACATTATAACATTGAACTCTCCGGAAGTGGCTTTGCACCAGATCACCGATAGGAAACAGTGTTCGAGAATGCCACCGATGCCTGGACTTACCATTTCCTGTCTAAATAACCTTTACCACACTTGCATAGCCTATTTGCTGTGTTGTCAGACCAAATAGGATACTGTTAAATAGCCTAATGTTCCTCATAATCTCGTGAGGACTAGATTATCTGTATTATTTTGAAACTGACAGCAGAACGCCATAAATAAACATGATGCGGTGTTGCCTCTGTTTGCGTGCATATATGTGTACGTGCCTGTGTGCGTCCGTGTGTCAGGTTAGGGGTGATGTGGAAGCCAGTGTAACTCAATCTGAAACGTCAGCCCGGGAAGTGTTAACTGCATTTCCATTCACAGCAACGCTAACAGCTTGGCCTGTATGTGGCATGATGTGTGAAGGCCAGTCAGTAAAAAGTGTGTGTCCGAAATGGCCCTAAATTAGGGAATAGAGCACCATTTCTGGTGCACTCAAACAGTCAACGGCTCTCGTCTGTTTCAGTTCCATGGGAAACAATAAAGAATATGAAAGTTAGTCATAAATAGGAGTGTGAACGGTTAAACGAAATTGGGATCCTTAACGTTGAGAAAAATCCGTAACTGAAAATAATCCGTAAAATCAGGGCTCAGTTATCACAAATCATATGATTTTCCGTGTTATTGCCGCCTAACTCGACGATAGGCTATAAAGGCCTGTGAAAAGTTGTGTAATTTAAATAAAACCAGGAGGAAGAGGCGAACTTAAGGCTACTTTGGTGAATTTGTGAGGCATGCAAGACATTGCGAGATACAGATTACCAAGACATATGCACTCGTTTCTTTCCACCTGCCACCTCGCGCTGGTTCGCCTGGTCTTTCTCTTATCTAATGATGCGAGTACGTGTTCAGTCTTCGGTCTGTTGCGTGTAGAATATCCTAGCCGCAAGACACTAAGCCAAGAAATTGTCATAGCAGGATTCCGTATAAGCGTACGGGTTAGAGTCCGCCTCCTCGAAAGCAGCAGCTCTGCCCTTTAGCTCAGTGCGGACGTTGCCTGTAATGCATGGCTTCTGGATGGGGATGTACTGTGGGGACGACGTCATCGATGCACTTATTGATGAAGCCAGTGATTGATGTGGTGTACTCAATGTCATCGGATGAATCCCGGAACATATTCCAGTCTCTGCTAGCAAAACAGTTCTGTAGCTTAGCATCTGCGTCATCTGACCATTTTGGTATTGAGCAAGTCACTGGTAGTTTTTGCTTGTAAGCAGGAATCAGGAGGATAGAATTATGGTCAGATTTGCCAAATGGAGGGCGAGGGAGAGCTTTGTATGCGTCTCTGTGTGTGGAGTAAAGGTGGTCTAGGGTTTTTTTCCCATCGTTGGTAGAAATGAGGTAAAACTGATTTAAGTTTTTCTGCATTAAAGTCCCTGGCCACTATGAGTGCCAACTCTGGATGAGCATTTTCTTGTTTGCATATGGCCTTAAACAGCTCATGGAGTGTGGTTTTAGTGCCAGCATCGGTTTGCATTGGTAAATAGACAGCTACGAGAAATATAGATGCAATCTCTAGTTAAATATAGTGTGGTCTACAGCTTATCATGAGATACTCTACCTCAGGTGAGCAAAACCTCAATAATTCCTTGATACAAATAGACACAGACCGTCAGCCCTCGTCTTACCAGAGGCAGCTGTTCCATCTTGCCGATGTACGGAAAACCCAGGCTACACCAGGGGTCGGCAACCTTTTCCACTTGGAGTGCCAACTTATCTTACCATTTCTACCGATCTGCATGCCAGTTATGATTTTTATATGCACATTTTTTGTGAAAACAAACATCTAAAATGTAACATGCAAAAATGTCAAAGATTTTACTGAGTTAATAAGGAAATCAGTCAATTGAAATAAAGTAATTAGGCCCTAATCTATGGATTTCACATGGTATGGGTGCAGCCAATCAGAATCAGTTTTCCCCCACAAAAGGGCTTTATTGCAGACAGAAATGCACCACTCAGCACCCCCTCAGACAATCCCGCAGGTGAGAAATAAACATTAAATTCTTTGGCAACAACTGTGGTGGACTTTCCTGCAGTCAGCATGCCAGTCAGTCAGCACGCTCACTCAAAATTTGGGCCATCCATGGTATTGTGTTGTGTGACAAAACCGCACATTTTAGAGTAGCCTTTTATTGCCCCCAGCACAAGGTGCACCTGTGTAATGACAATGCTGTTTAATCAACTTCTTGACATGCCACACCTGTCAGACGGATTGATTATCTTGGCAAATGAGAAATGCTCACGAACAGGGATGTAAACAAATTTGTTGTCAATATTTGAGAGAAATAAGCTTTTTATGCAAATGGACATTTCCGGTATCTTTTATTTCAGCTCATGAAACATGGGACCAGCACCTTACATTTATATATTTTTTCAGTGTAACAAAGTCTTCGAATCTCAAAATAAATTATCATGTGTTTAATCAAAATGATTTTAAAAAATGACTTCTATAGCCATTGCCAACTACGTAAAAAATAGCATATATAAATAAAAACATTGCAGCCTGGAGGTAGAAAATATCCTGATTTAAACATAAATATCCTATAAATCACATTGGCTAGGCATGACCTATCTGCAAAGAACTTGAAACATTGTATCAACTATTAACTTGGTCTGACCTAGCTACTGTAGCTCTAGCAAATTTGCAACATTGTATAAAATATTCTGGACAGACTGTGCAAGGAATAAGAAGAAATCAGGTAGGCCTATTTTTATGACATTTCCACCATTTCCCCCCCACGCTGAGTGGTTATCGAAAAGAGAGCTGGAAAGATTTTTCAAATAGGCTACATTGAGGGACCATTCTCAATGGGTGTAAAAACAGACTTTGTTCACTTGCTGTTTGGGGTGAAGTAAAAAATGACTGAGAAGTTCCACTGTGGTGGTGAGTTAAGACAATCAGAAATACTAATCAGATCCCCAAATGGGCACATTTATAGGCCTACATTTGCACACAGACATACATCTATGTGTAATGTGGTGCGTGTCTTTACTCAACACTGACAGGATCGCTTCAAACAAACGACAATGACAACTATTTATATAGTATGTATAAGCTTGAAAGCAGAAGCCTAAGCGTTGTTGTTCAGTAGTTTACTTCGATTATGGGAGGGTCATGGTAGGGTTAGAAAGTAAAAGGAAAATATATTTTTTTTAAAGTGTGTATTTGTGTATGTATATGCATGCATGCATGCATGTATGTATATATATATATATATATATATATATATTTGCAAAAAAAAAATATGGGGGATTGGAAGTGATACAGACAATTACATTGACACACACACACACACACACACACATATACACACACACATATATATATATATATATATATAATATGTCAATGAATAAATTAACAACTCCTAAATGGAATGAAATTAACTAAAACTAGTGTAGCCTAGGTTGTGCGGTCTGCAAATGTGTCCACCGAGACAATGAAAACAGTAAAAGACTGTCATCAAAATATATTTAATGCATTAACAGAAATTACCGTAACCAAACAAGCATTATAGATGAGAAATTATGGGAATTAACGGTAAATGTACTACTGGTGATACTGGTGCGCCATACCGCAGCGTCCGCAATGGATTAGTCAACTGAGACAGGTGTCTCATGCGCAATAAAATATATATATATTTATATCTTGGACTGCTCTACAATTTTAAAAAGAAATCTTGGTCGACCAACAGCCTATCTACCAAACAACAGACCAGTCGACTAAATGGGGTCAGCCCTCCCTGTACGGCAATACTTTGAGAAGTTAAATGAGTTAAGGATTAAGTTAAGGATATGCAAACTTTGCGAGGTGGAATTGAGGTACAGGTGCAACGTGTAACTCTCTGAAAGGGACTCGGACACAAACCATTGCTGGAAGCAATACAGCTGTATTGGAATTTTCAGATTTTTGTCTTATTGAAAACGTTAAAATGTTTTCCCATTTGTCACATCACCAGCCAGAAACCAACCGCAAACCTTCTGTCTGATCTTACAGAACCCATCATGAAATAGCCTCACATTTCAGACAGAACCAGTTATATAAAAGCATGAATGGTGTATGAATGAATGAATGAATGAATGAAGTGGAAAATAATATGTAAAATTCAGCAGCCCAAAACACAGATAAGCAGACAATGAGTGACGCTACAGTATGCATTATGCAAATGCAGGCTATATCACATTCTCTGCAAGCACCCCAAAAATGTACACATCCTTTTTGCATGATATTGTTATCCGACAGTGCATTTCCCTATTGCTAGAGCTGATCCGTTCACATAGACCTTTGCCAGCAGATAAGATGGGAGAGATAGTCAAAGCCAATAGCCTGCTCCTGAGAGAGAAACTATTGTTTCACCAGCAGGCTGTCCGCCCGTCTAGTCAGACACATTTATAGAAAATGGGAAGTCATACTTTATCTTAGGCCAGAGCTTTGAGGGACAAATTTAGCAACTGGCACAAGTGCCCTTTGCAGACACAGTGATGGTCATGGTACTAATGCTGGAAGGGACATGAATACCACAGAGGTCCGGCAGCATGGATGGGAGGCAGAGAAGCTCCTTTAGATAGGAACTACATACTGTAATGACAACCGTTTGGTCAACATTCTCAAAAGCTGTCAAAATAAACCATTTGCAAATAATTTCTTTGTCTTATTTAGAGAAGAGATCGAACATGTCAGAGTAAAGGTGGTTTTAGAAGAGACGGACACAACAAAAGGGGTTGTGTGAGCCGCCGAGGCACTTGCAGACTGGCTTGAGACTGCCAGGTGCAAGAAGATATGAGAGGCTCGCTCTTCCTCGGTCTGCAGAGAGAAAGGACGGCATAGAGACGGTGTGGGTGTCTGCAGACGGGAGGAAGAAGAAGTAGGAGGCCCAGGGCCAACCACGCAGATCCTTCTCCCAACGTCACTGGGGTGTCACCATCTGCAATACCCTCAGCTGTAACCAGCGGAGGCTGCAACAGGCAGCCGGAGGCTGTGACGGGGGGACACATGAACGCAGAGGGAGTGTCCTTCCTCTTATGTTGATCCGAACACGTTCAAATCCAACACGGCCGGGATCATGGGCGGTGGAGGGAAAGAAGGATGAGAGGACCGGCCCGCGGACATGAAAACGGCGACAGGAGTTAAAATGACAGCCGCGCCTCGGACTACAGACACCGGGACTACTCTCCTCTTGGCAGCATCCCAAAAGGCACCCCATTCCCTACATAGTGCAATACTTTTGACTAAATCCGCATAGGCCCTGGTTAAAGGTAGTGCACGATTATAGTGAGTAGGATGCCATTTGAGGTCCTTCCTCTCCCCTCAGGATATATTAACCACCAGCAGTCAGGATGGCTCGATCGTCATGGGCTTAGTCAAGAAAGCCAGATCAAACAGCAAAGCTCAGGGAGGTCAGAACGATATCTGGATATAGGGGAGGTTGGAAGTGCCTGTTTTCTGCACACATCGACTCCATACTCAGCCTGGACTTTGCGGTTATAGACAGGCTAGTGTTTGCTGTGCACCCTCCCCCTCTCCCTCTTTGAACAGGTTAGAAAATGGAACTAGCTGACCTGTGAGAAACAGGAAAAGGAAGCTCGCAGGCTACCGGGAAGAAACTGTGGGGCACACAGTTTGTGACTGTGTCACTGTTAATAATTAGGTCCCTTCTCGCAGACAACACCTCGCCCCCTCACACAGCAGCGTTGCAGCTAGACTCCCATGTCAGACCACCGCCGCACAAAAAGCGGAACTCAAATTAGCACAAGGCCGGGCTTTCAGTCTACTGTGGTTGTGGTAATCAACCAGCAATACAGTCAGAACACTGAATGCAAAGTTCACACTCCTGGGAACAATAAAAAATATATATATATATATATAATAGTCTGGTGTTCAACGTCACCCCGCTCCTCCGCTCTCTCCACTGGCTTCCAGTTGAAGCTCGCATCCGCTACAAGACCATGGTGCTTGCCTACGGAGCTGTGAGGGGAACGGCACCTCAGTACCTCCAGGCTCTGATCAGGCCCTACACCCAAACAAGGGCACTGCGTTCATCCACCTCTGGCCTGCTCGCCTCCCTACCACTGAGGAAGTACAGTTCCCGCTCAGCCCAGTCAAAACTGTTCGCTGCTCTGGCTCCCCAATGGTGGAACACACTCCCTCACGACGCCACGACTGCGGAGTCAATCACCACCTTCCGGAGACACCTGAAACCCCACCTCTTTAAGGAATACCTAGGATAGGATAAAGTAATCCTTCTCACCCCCCTTAAAATATTTAGATGCACTATTGTAAAGTGGCTGTTCCACTGGATGTCATAAGATGAATGCACCAATTTGTAAGTCGCTCTGGATAAGAGCGTCTGCTAAATGACTTAAATGTAATGTAAATGTAATAATAATTTAACCTTTTATTTAACTTGGCAAGTCAGTTAAGAACAAATTCAACAAATTCAAGTCAGTTAAGAACAAAATTTACAATGACTGCCCAGCCAAACCCGGGCGGGGTCGAACCAGGGTCTGTAGTGATGCCTCTAGCACTGAGATGCAGTGCCTTAGACCGCTGCGCCACTCGGGAGCCTATGGGGGCTCTGTGTCTGTGTACAAGAGAAGCAAAAACGATTTGTACTGCTCAAATCTAAATATGGAGGGCTGGACGCCAAAATTAAAATAAAAAGAAGAGTAAATTTAGCGGGGGTAATAGTGGCGAAATCTGCATAGCATCTCAGCACCACATCCACCCACTCTATAGCTCTTTGTACTGCAAATGGTCCGAGGAGAAACGACCATGTAATCATCACATATCATTCATAACTACCATCCACCATTTTTCACTAAATGGTGCTCAATCTTTAACAACCAGAGGAAAGGGAATAGCTCACATTATGTCGATACAGGAAACTGTTTCAGTTGAGTCTGAAGCTAACAGTGTATCAAATGGTTTCAACCATCTCCATCCTGTCCAGAAGGAAAGAGTGGTTAAGTAGGGCTTTATAGTGCGGCCATTTGAAATCGCACACGCCCCTAAATATTTAACTGCGCAACATGGAATTTCAATTTAGGAGCTTTAGCTTTAGTACCTCAAATATTTCCCATTGTGCTCCTAAATGTGTTGTGTCCGCCTACATTTTTTTCAACTTAGGCAAACATGTGCACCTTATAAAAAAAATTAAAATAATTTTCTTAAAAAGGTAACGTAGAGCTGGGAGGAGTGTTACTCGGCTAAAGCCATTTTCTAAAAATGTTACGAACCACACACTACCGGGCAATAGCCTACTCATTTGAGCCCTCCCCTCTAGGCATAATAGCGCTCTTAGTCTCTGGTCCCCGTGTGGGGGAGCTTCATCGGTTAATTACCAGCTCCGGCTCTAGAACCCACTCCCTCTGTAACGAAGTGATGTACATGTATTTCTCAAAAGGAGTGGTTAAGACAGCTCAAAAATGGGCCCAATGCCAATTCAATTAAGAGGGAAGACAGAACAGAGATGAATTTGTGAGCGGCGCCTCCTCTCCCTTAGTTTCAGCACAAGGAGACCCGTTGTCCGAAACAAAAACAGAAGCCGTGCAAAAACTACAGGCAGGCAGAGTCATCGCTACTCTGATTCATTGCATTAAAAGAAGGAAATTAACCACAGTTTTCATAAAAAGTTTTGGGAAAAAGAAAAAGGGGAGAGTTTCGAGTTGATTGGAGATTGAATGAGCTCAGGGGTCTAATTGGTGTATCAGTTTATGGACAAAATATATGCTATTGATACTTGACTCAAGCCATCATAATCATGCTCCCCCTGCGATTGGGCTGGGAGAGGCCAGCAATAAGATAGATATGTGCAAATCAAGCTTAGTCTGTCGTCCTATTTAACTGTATAACCTGGGGCTGTAGTTATCAAGCATCTCAGAGTAGGAATTATACAGGGTGCCGTTGGCAAAGATGAATGACCACATATAATAGCCCACCCACCCCTGCATTTCTGACGGGATTTATTAATGGCAGTCAAAAATGTTTCAACTTTGCTAATGGGCTTCGCATACAATTCCTTCTCTGAGATGCTTGATTACTCTGACCCCTGACCTACCAATCATAAAGGGAATGGATGGACAGCAAGGGCTGTGGCAAAATATGAGCTCAGTCATCTAAAAAGACGTTATAATGCATTTTGTTGAACAATTTCATATATATATATAACAAAAGGTGTTAGTTAAATTGATTCAATTTAAGGCCTACTGGCAAACAATAATGCAGGCACTCGGGATGGGGGTGTGAGATGTAGTCATTGTTTGTGTGCATCTGTAAGTTGTATGTATGTATACCTTTGCATATATACTGACTTTTGTTGATATCATTAAGAAAAAGAAAAAAGGTGTATGACTACATTTTGCAGTTTCTTTAGCTCCTTATAACCTGCAAGTCTGAGGGATACTGCCGAGAAAAGGCTGTGAACACAGAGACAGAGTCACAGGCAAGTAGATCAGCGTCATCCCGACCACAAACATTCACTTGTGAAAACCACAGCACACTTCTCTTTGGCTGTTACTCAGTACAAGCCTAAATTGCTCCATTTTAAGATTAGGTGAAGAAACATACCCACCGATGAGATCTAACCCTACACCTGCATGCTATGACTGGGAAGGGTTCAACAAAAAGTCCCCCACCACACTTCACTTCAGACATAGTCTGCAAAGGCTCTGAATTTGTTTCTCCTACTATTGTGCCATCCCAAACCGTACTGGCTCAGATACTTGCTTTTCACCATGTTCTTTCAAATCACGGTTTTCTGGACCTATGGTGGATGTGTAACCAAGGCCAGTGCCGTACAGCTCTGCTTAGCTCTGGTCTCATGATGTCTCTGGTCTCATGATGTCTCGTAAAAATCAGGATACGGCAATTTTGAGATCGAGAAAAGTACCTAAGTATTACAGGAAAATAAACTATATTTCGTCAACAACAAGTTCCATTGCCACCTCAATCTCCAAAAAAGGTCATCCTCTCACCTGGGCTGCGAGTTCTCCTCGTACATGCGCTCCTTTCCCTCCTTGAAAAGGCTGATGGTCTGCTTGGTCTTCTTGGTCAGGTTCTCCATGAAGACGCGGAAATACTCGTTGTCGCCGAGCGTCTCCATCTTTCCCTCGTAGCGGGACAAGATGGTGCGAAGGTGCTGGTAGGTGTCTGGCAGCAGGTCCAGGATGTAAGGTGGGCTGTTCTTCAGGGCCAGCTTGGGGTTCTGGCACAGTCGCACCACCTGGATGGAGGGAGAGGATAGGACACGTTAGGGGAGATGATGAATCAGCTTACCGAGACAAATAATAAGCCGGCAACCGTGGAGGAAGAGACTAAATAGCACGCTAATGCATAACAGGGTTGGGATCCATTCTGTTTTAATACAATTCAGGAAGTGAATAAAAATGCTAGTTCTTGAATTGAAAGTTGCACATTGCTTTCCTTTGAAGATCTTTTCAATTCAGGAAGTGAATTGACCACAACCCTCACAAATAGCCTAACATTAACTGAACTAACTTCAAGAGTTTACAGTGTTTAAACTAGCCTACATACACGAACAGAACATCTGCACATAAAATAGTCAGTGAAAAGGGATCATCAAAAATCACGAATGAAACTACCACTGAACACCATTTGACAAATACATGGGCATTATGATAGTGTGACGACGTGGACAATATTTATCATACCACTTTTCGCGTGAATGTAAAATACTCCAGCAAATATTACATTTGTGCAGCAGTGTGTTGCCAGAGCATCAAGGCAAGTAAAGACGAGGTACAAAAGGGAAGAGAGATCAGCCTCTCCGGAGAAGAGGGAGATCTAGTAAAAGTGAATGGGAGAGCGAGGGAAAGATCAGTGCTGAGATCGTAACATTCAGGGTTTGCTACGCGAGTCTATTTTAAAGCATTCAACACAACGAAGAAAATTAAACACACTCATCTCAGGCTTACAGCTTCCTGTTGGTCTGGTAGTAGAGGACACACACACACACGTGCATGTACACACACACACACGACCTGTTTTCTTACGAATCATCATGTCATGGCTTGTACAGTGCGTTTGGAAAGTATTCAGACCCCTTGACTTTTTCCACATTTTGTTACGTTACAGCCTTATTCTAAAATGGATTTAAAAATTGTTTTCATAAATCTACACACAATACCCCATAATGCCAAAGCAAAAATAGTTTTTTTTTTTAATGTTTGCAAATGTATTAAACTGAAATATCACATTTCCAGAAGTATTCAGACCCTTTATTCAGTACTATATGTTGAAGTGCCTTTAGAAGCGATTACAGCCTCTAGTCTTCTTGGGTATGGAAGGTGAACCTTCGCCCCAGTCTGAGCAGGTTTTCATCAAGGTTCTCTCCATACCTTGCTCCGTTCACCTTTCCCTCGATCCTGACTATTCTCCCAGTCCCTGCCGCTGAAAAACATCCCCACAGCATGACGATGCAACCACCACGCTTCACTGTAGGGATAGTATTGGCCAGGTGATGAGCAGTGCCTGGCTTCCTCCAGGCTTGGCATTCAGGGCCAAAGAGTTCAATCAGACCAGAGAATCTTGTTTTTTTAGGTGCCTTTTGGCAAACTCCAAGCGGGCTGTCATGTGCCTTTTACTGAAGAGTGGCTTCCGTCTGGTCACTCTACCATAAAGGCCTGCCTGACTGGTGGAGCTCCCCAGAGATAGTTGGCCTTCTGGAAAGTTCTCCCATGTCCACAGAGGAACTCTGGAGTTCTGTGACAGTGACCATCGGGTTCTTGGTCACCTCCCTGACCAAGACGCGTCTCCCCCGATTGGGGACTGAATACTTATTTAATTTTTTAAAATGATACCTTATTTACATATGCAAACATAAAAAATAAAAAAAAATTGCTTCGTCATTGAGGTATTGTGTGTAGATGGATGAAAACAAAAAATGTATTTAATACATTTTTAGAATAAGTCTTTTACATAACAAAATGTGGAAAAGGTGAAGGTGTCTGAATACTTTCTGAATGCACTGTACAGCAGATGTTGATGCAAGGGGCTGACAGTACTTGTTTTTTTTTACAAGTATTTGTCGGAGGCTGGCATCTTAGCTGTGTGTGGGTTTGCACTTCCCATTGTCAATCCCCTCAAGCTACGAACACATCTGGTGAAAGATAATATACCGAAGCATGGCACGCAGCTGAGACACAACCATAAACACAATCAATAAACACAAACACGCATGCCATGGCATTCTGCAATGAATGAGTAGCGTTATCAGAATGAAACAAGGAAGATGGGCACAAAACTACACTATCTACTTTTTCCGTCAGCTTCTTCTTTGTATATAGTATAAAAGCCAGATCAAAAAACAGAGACAATCTGTGTCTACCTAGACTTACTGGCTACATTCATGTTCAACTTGCAGACAGTCAAAAGCAAATCAAATTTTATTGGTCACAAACATATGTAGCAGATGTTATCGCGGGTGTAGTGAAATGCTTGTGTTCCAAGCTCCAACAGTGCAGTAGTATCTAAAAAGGATTCACAGCAAAACAAAACACATTTAAAAGTAAAATAATTATATTAAGAAATATATCAAATATTAGACTGAGCAGTGTCGGAGTGCATTGACTAAAGTACAGTAGAATACAGTAAAAACAGTTGAGGTCAGAAGTTCACCTACAGCTTAGCCAAATACAAATAAACTCAATTTTCACAATTCCTGACATTTAATCCAAGTAAAAATGCCGTCTTAGGATCACCACTATATATTAAGAATGTGAAATGTCAGAATAATAGGAGAGAATGATTTATTTCAGCTTTTATTTCTTTCATCACATTCCCAGTGGGTCAGACGTTTACATGCTACCAAATGCTAATTGAGTGTATTGCCTTTAAATTGTTTCACTCGGGTCAAACGTTTCAAGTAGCATTCCACAAGCTTCCCACAATAAATTGGGTGAATTTTGGCCCATTCGTCCTGACAACGCTGGTGTAACGGAGTCAGGTTTGTAGGCCTCCTTGCTTGCACACGCTTTTTCACTTCTGCCCACAAATGTTCTACAGGATGAGGTCTGGGCTTTGTGATGGCCACTCCAATACATTGCCTTTGTTGTTCTTACGCCATTTTCCACAACTGTGGAAGTGTGCTTGGGGTCATTGTCCATTTGGAAAACCCATTTGCAACCAAGCAATGGTTCCTGATTGATGTCTTGAGATTTTGCTTCAATGGGAAAATCATAGCATTATGAAGCAGGAAAATTATATTTTTTTGTGAATTGCACCAGTCCCTCCTGCAGCAAAGCACCCCCACAACATGATGCCGCCACCCCTGTGCTTCACGGTTGGGATGGTGTTCTTCGGCTTGCAAGCCTCCCCCTTTTTCCTCCAAACACAACAATGGTCATTATGGCCAAACAGCTCTATTTTTGTTTCATCAGATCAGAGGACATTTCTCCCAAAAAAGTACGATCTTTGTCCCCATGTGCAGTTGCAGACCGTAGTCTGGCTTTTTTATGGCAGTTTTGGAGCAGTAGCTTCTTCCTTGCTGAGCGGCCTTGAATCCCTGTTGTTCTGGGATTGATTTGCACCAAAGTACGTTCATCTCTAGGAGACAGAATGCGTCTCCTTCCTGAGCAGTATGACGGCTGGTGGTCCCATGGTGTTTATTCTTGCGCACTATTGTTTGTACAGATGAATGTGGTACCTTCAGGCATTTGGAAATTGCGCCCAAGAATGAAGCAGACTTGTGGAGGTCTTGGCTGATTTCTTTTGATTTTCCCATGATGTCAAGAAGACCGAAGTTTGATGGTAGGCCTTAAAATACATCCACAATCCACAATTGACTCAGATTATGTCAATTGGCTTATCAGAAGCTTCTAAAGCCATGATATACTTTTCTGGTACTTTCCAAGCTGTTTAAAGGCACAGTCAACTTAGTGTATGTAAACTTCTAACGTACTGGAATTGTGATAGTGAATTATAAGTGAAATAATCTGTCTAAACAACTGTTGGAAAAATGATGTGTGTCATGCACAAAGTAGATGTCCTAACCGACTTGGCAAAACTATAGTTTGTTATCATGAAATTTGTGGAGTGGTTGAAAAATGAGTTAATGACTCCAACCTAAGTGTATGTAAACTTCTGACTTCAACTGTATATAAGAGTTGAGTAAAGCAGTACATAAACATTATTTAAACATTGAAGTGGGCAGTGATTCTAAGTCACTGTATATAGGGCAGCAGCCACTAAGGTGCAGGGTTGCGTAACCTGGTGGAAGCTGGCTAGTGATGGCTGTTTAATAATCTGATGGCCTTAAGATTGAAAAACAGCTTCAGTCTTCTGAAGCAAGGGGAGGACAATAGACTGGGATAAAGAATACGTCCATAAAACACTCCAGACATCTGGTCTGCGCATGCTCTGAGGACGTAGCTTGGGGGGCGGGCAGCCCTACGATGGTTAACAGGCTTAAAATGTGTTACTCGTGTCGGCCAAGGAGAAGGAGCCCAAAGTCCATGGTAAGCGGGCCATGTCGGTGACACTGTGTTATCCTCAAAGCGGCAAAGAAGGTGTTCAGCTTGTCCAGAAGCAAGACCTAAGTGTCTGGGATGTGGCTGGTTTTCCCTTTGTAGTCCGTGATTGTCTGTAGACCCTGCCACATACGTCTCATGACTGACATGCTGACCACACCGCTCGTGTAGCATGCACGAATGTTGTAAAATAAATGTACACACACTACCGGTCAAAAGTTTATAACACCTACTCATTCAAGAGTTTCTTTATTGTTAACTATTATTCTACAATGTAGAAAATACTAAGACATCAAAACCATGTAGTAACCAAAAAAACTAATCAAAATATATGTTATATTTGAGATTCTTCAAATAGCCACACTTTGCCTTAATGACAGCTTTGCACACTCTTGGCACTCTCTCAACCAGCTTCATGATGTAGTCACCTGGAATGCATTTCAATTAACAGTTGTGCCTTGTTAAAAGTTCATTTGTGGCATTTCATTCCTTCACAATGCATTTGAGCCAATCAGTTGTGTTGTGACAAGATAGGGGTGGTATATAGAAGATAGCCCTATTTGGTAAAAGACCAAGGCCATATTATAGCAAGAACAGCTCAAATAAGAAAAGAGAAACAATATTTTATCATTACTTTAAGACATGAAGGTCAGGCAATATGATAACTGTCAAGAACTTTGAAAGTTTCTTCAAGTGCAGTCGCAAAAACCATCAAGCGCTATGATAAAACTGGCTCTCATAAGGACCACCACAGGTAAGAAAGACCCAGAGTTACCTCTGCTGCAGAGGATATGTTCTTCAGAGTTACCAGCCTCAGAAATTGCAGCCCAAACAAATGCTTCACAGAGTTCAAGTAAGACATATCAACTGTTCAGAGGAGACTGTGTGAATCAAGTCTTCATGGGCAAAATTTCTGCAATTTGGTTCCAACTGCCGTGTCTTTGTGAGACGCGGTGTGGGTGAACGGATAATCTCTGCAAGTATATTTCCCACCGTAAAACATGGAGGTGGTGTTATGGTGCTTTGCTGGTGACACTGGCTGTGATTTATATAGAATTCAAGGCACACTTAACCAGCATGGCTACCACAGCATTCTGCAATGATACGCCACCCTATCTGGTTTGGGCTTTGTGGAACTATCATTTGTATTTCAACAGGACATTGACCCAACACACCTCCAGGCTGTGTAAGAAGGAGAGTGAAGGAGAGTGATGGACTGCTGCATCAGATGACCTGGCCTCAACAATCACCCAGCCTCAACCAAATTGAGATGGTTTGGGATGAGTCGGACAGCAGAGTGAAGGAAAAGCAGCCAACAAGTGCTCAGCATATGTGGGAATTCCTTCAAGACTGTTGGAAAAGCATTCCAAGTGAAGCTGGTTGAGAGAAAGCCAAGAGTGTGCAAAGCTGTCATCAAGGCAAAGTGTGGTTATTTGAAGAATCTCAAATATAAAATATATTTTGATTTGTTTAACACTTTTTTGGTTACTACATGATTCCATATGTATTATTTCATGGTTTTGATGTCTTCACTATTTTTCTACAAATGTAGAAAATTGTGAAAATAAAGAAAAACCCTTGATAGAGTAGGTGTTCTAAAGCTTTTGACCTGTCTTGCACATGTTATTCAATCATTGCAACCACACTGCTCACGAGCGTCTGCGTAGCCAGGCGCTAAAATAGAACTTGGTTCTATTTGTGATGCTTGATGCGCTGCAAATCCCACTTCTCCCTTCTCCTCGATGTTTTTTAGGAGCATAAACCCACATGGGTGATTGAAAGATGGTCCAAACTCCAGTCTACTTGGTAGTTGTAATGCACCTTAAAGTTCGTTGCCATCCGCCATATAAAGTCCAAAGAAGAAGCCAGAAGGAGAGATTACTAGAAACCTTCACCCTTTTATCTGTGGATTAATTGTCACCGGAATATCCGTGGACAAATTAGCTAGCAACAGCAAGCTAGCTAGCTAAATTGCCTTATATGTTTAATGCTTTTTGACCTGTCCCCAAATGAATATTAGTTGGTTCAGAGATCGCCATATTCCCAGTCACCTTGCCATGGTTAAATGTGGTGGTTCGCACTTTCAGTTTTGTGCGAATGCTGCCATCTGTCCACGGTTTCTAGTAATCTCCCATCACAACACAGCTCTACTAGACCCGGACCATCACAACACAGCACTGACCACTACTCTAGGGTCAGGCAGAACATAGTTCTTCAGAGAAGTGCACCACATGATGCAGTCCACACCATTTACCATTCAGATTATCAGGCTACATATGTTGAGGTAACCTCTGGCAAAAGACACCTAGAACTATCAGAGATTGGAGAGGTGCACCAACTACTGCATCTAATATGCTGACTACTTGGCTGGAATCCCCCTTTAATTCACACACACACACTCACAGATTGCATTGCACTTTTTGTGTGCAAAATTATTCCATTCTTACTAACTATCCTTTATTTTACTGGTACTTATATGTAGTGTGTGTGATATATATATATATATATATTCGAAAAAAAAGCACATTTTTTTGTCCATTAAAATTAACATCAAATTGATCAGAAACAGTGGAGACATCATTAATGTTGTAAATGACTATTGTAGCTGGAAATGGCACATTTATTATGGAATATCTACATAGGCGTACAGAGGACCATTATCAGCAACCATCACTTCTCGTACAACGCTGTGTACTACTCCCTTCAAAGAACAGCGTAAATGGGCTCTAACCAGAATAGAAAAGGGAGTGAGAGTTCCTCTGTCCAGTGTCTGTTTTTTCCCCCATCTTAATCTTGTCTTTTTATTGGCCAGTCTGAGATATGGCTTTTCTTTGCAACTCTGCCTAGAAGGCCAGCATCCCGGAGTCACCTCTTCACTGTTACGTTGACACTGGTGTTTTGCGGGTACAATTCAAATGGGATTTTTACCAAATTACCATACGACAGACCATGAATTTCACCCTGCAAACCCTAATTGACAAACAAACAAACCAAAACAAAGGCAAAATCTTCTCATGCTTGGTTGATTTTAAAAAAGCCTGAGACTCAATTTAACATGAGGGTCTGCTATACAAATGATGGAAAGTGGTTTGTGTGAAAAACATACAACGTTATCAAATCCATGTACACAAACAAGTGTGAGGTTAAAATTGGCAAAAAACATCTCTTTCCACATGAGAGAGCCATGAGGTGAGACAGGGATGCACCTTAAGCCCCACTCTCTTCAACATATATCTCAACAAATTGGCGAGGGCACTAGAACAAGTCTGCAGCACCCAGCCTCACCCTACTAGAATCTGAAGTCAAATGTCTACTGTTTGCTAATGATCTGGTGCTTGTGTCACCAACAAAGAAGGGCCTACAGAAGCACCTAGATCTTCTGCAAAGATTCTGCCAGACCTGGGCCCTGACAGTAAATCTCAGTAAGACAAAAAATAATGGTGTTCTAAAAAAGATCCAGTCGCCAGGACCACAAATACAAATTCCATCTAGACACCATTGCCCTAAAGCACACAAAAAACTGTACATAGCTTGGCCTAAACAAGAAGGGCCGTCTATGCCATCAAAAGGAACATAACATTTGACATACCAATTAGGATTTGGCACAAAAAAAAATACTTGAATCAGTTATAGAACCCATTGCCCTATATGGTTGTGGGGTCTGGTGTCTGCTCACCAACCAAGAATTCACAAAATAGGACAAACACCAAATTGAGACTCTGCATGCAGAATTCTGCAAAAACATCCTCAGTGTACAACGTAAAACACCAAATAATGCATGCAAAGTCAAATTTGGCTGATACACGATAATGACCCAAATCTAGAAAAGAGTGGTTAGATTCGACAACAACCTAAAAGGAAGCGATTCCCAAACCTTCCATAACAAAGCCATCACCTACAGACAGAACGTGGAGAAGAGTCCCCTAAGCAAGCTAGTCCTCTGTTCAAACACAAATCAGACCCCCCAGAGCCCCAAGACAGCAACACAGTTAGGCCCAACCAAATCATGAGAAAACAAAAAGATCATTCTTTCCAATGTGTCAACTAACAAAAAAACAGAGCAAACTAGAATGCCATTTGGCCCGAAACAGAGAGTCGTCTCATATTCTACAGCTCTCTGAAACTTAACGAAAGCTTTGACTATGTACAGACTGAGTGAGCATAGCCTTGCTATTGAGAAAGGCCGCCATAAGCAGACCAGGCTCTCAAGAGAAGACAGGCTATGTGCACACAGCCCACAAAATGAGGTGGAAACTGCTGCACTTGCTAATCTCCTGCCAAATGTATGATCAAATGTCATACCGCTGCCATTTCAATGGCATTTGAAAACATGAACACACTAGCTAGCTCCAGCCGAACAACTGACTCGAGGATTAAGCGCATCAACCGTGCCTGAAGCAGACATGATACCCCTGGTCATGGCATTGAAACGCCTGCTCAGCAAAGCGATTCGGTGGCATTCTCTTTACTGTGTCGCCACCATGCTTGATGCTATGTACAAGGACCGCTACCTCGAGGCAGACAAGAAACAGGGTTTACGTGAAATGTTACCTACACAGCTGAACAATATGGAAACGGACAGTGACAGTGCGCACCGAGGAAGAGAAGCCACAGACAGAGAGAGCTGAAACTTCACTGCTTGACATGTATGATGATTTCCTGGTTGAGAACGAAACGACTGAACAAATGAACAACGAAACAGCACAGCAAGTAAGTGAAGGAAGAATATGATTGTTTTACTGGTAATGGGGACATACATACAACGCCCAAAAAATGTATTTTTGGTCAGTGTGTGTGTGTGTGTGTGTAACCTTTATTTAACTAGGCAAGTCAGTTAAGAACAAATTCATATTTACAATAACGGCCTACCCCGGACGACGCCCGGCCAATTGTGCGCCGCCCTATGGGACTCCCAATCACGGCTGGATGTGATACAGCCTGGATTCGAACCAGGGACTGTAGCGACGCCTCTTGCACTGAGACGCCTCTTGCCTTAGACCGCTGCGTCCATGTGTGCGTGTTAACTATTTAACTGTACTAGAATGCTTAAAAGGCTGCAAAAATGTTAAATATCGGTTATCGGTATCGTTTTTTGGGGGGCCAGGAAAAGATTGGATATCGGCCACAAATGTCATATCGTGCATCACTATTGTAAATACAACCTATATTTATGTTTATTTATTTTTCCTTTTGTACTTTAACTATTTGCACATTGTTACAACACTGTACATTGAAGTAATATGGAATATTATTTTGGAACTACTGTTCACTTCACTTTTGTTATTTGTCTACTTCTCTTTGGAAATGTTAACATAAAAGTTACCCATGCCAATAACAGAGAGAGAGATAGCATGCTTATCTCTGTATCCATCTATGTGTTGAGTGTAGCCAGCTGAGAATGGGGGGGGTTGGTTGACAGCAGCACTGCTGACGTCAGACAGAGGGGGTCACAGTACACCCTGCGCTTCCAACCCAAGAATATGAGTCCTGTCAGAGAGCAGATAAGCCCTCGGCTAAACGTGCACAGACGCATACACATCCAGTCGTGGTGGCCTGGACCGAACCAAAAACGAAGAGGAGATTGCCTTATTCCCCTACTCTGCTCTCTCACTAACCTCAGGATTGGAGACTGGGAGAGAACCAACCCCCCTCATACTGCAGGGCTGAGCTGACCTCCCCTAGCTCTACACCACTGTGTTCTAGATCATTGGTACATCCCAAATGACACCCTATTCTCTATATAGCCCACTACTTTTGATCAGCACCACATAGGAGTCAATTTGGGACGTAACCCATGACTGCACGTTCCAGCTATGATAAAACCACTAAAATAATCGACTGTTTCCCGTGCCAATAAAGCCCCTTAAATTGTCATTTAATTCAGAGAGAGAGAGAGAGACACCCAATCAACATGGGAAGAGTAATAAGCCTATAATAACCCTAAAGGCCACTTATACTCTATTCAAACACTTTTGCTGAACTTTGACGTTCTTAGGGAGATCTATGACAAGCATGCACTGTTGTTTGGGTTGTCCTCATGATATTTGAATGTGCAGATAGGCGAACTTGTGCATGGAGCCTAACCGTCTGAAGACCAGCTTTAATCATTGGTTAAACCTGATGCCTTGAAGCACTCACACACTATTTGACAGAGACCTGTTGATACTGGGTAACAGTCTGCTAAAATCAGCAGGCCAAAGATCACATATCGCAGGTTCCACCGTGGTTTTCCTTTCAACAAAACCTCCACCGTGGACAAACTCCTGTATTTCAAAGGTCTTGTGGAAACACACACACACACACCTCTTCCTCAACTCGGCCTCATAAAGACCAGACATTGTGCCACCGATTGGGAAGCCCAGGCTACTTTCTGAAACAGAAAAGGAGAACTGACATTGCAGTGTCACTTCTGTTTTTCTGTTTGTGTGAAGTGACCTCTTCTTCATAATGAGTCAATGCAGATGTGCTTGTCTGGTGGAAAGAAATGCAAATTGCCCCCCCCAAAAAGTGCCATTATGACAATCTTCAGGGGCTTGGGTTCTTACGGATAAGAGAAAAGAATGACATGTGTAGACTACCCCTAGAGAAACAAACATAAAAGGCTGTCTTGTCCTCTGAATCACTGTGATAATTCAGTGTGAATTACACAGGAAACTAGGGGTCAGCCAGCTACATTTTTCAAAGAAGTGATGCTGTAAATGTAGCTAATTCTTTATTATGCTCACATGTATTAATTTCATTGCTGCACATTTACTCTGGATTTCAGGGGCCACAGCTAAGTGTTGGACTCGGGCAGTTAGATTGTTGGCACATTGTTTAGACAATGATTGTGTTTCATATCTGATCATACAATTGACAGATTCAAATCTCATTTAGCTACCTAAATATCACATTTTACAACCTTATTGAACAACTTTGTCGATGGGATGGATCTTGTTCTAAACAGTAAAATATAGCTCGGTGGGTGATCAAAACCCAAGCCTAACTTTGCTCAGCTAGCTAGTACTCAGCTAGCTACTATTTTCATGACCCTAATCTGGGATGATGATTGAGTCACCATCCCCATGCACACGAGATTATATTGGTCAATGTTGCTAACTAATGTTAATTGGCTAGCTAGTTGCCTAGGTAGCTGGCCAATGTAGCTCGCAATCCAGACACCAGCATTAAACTAACTAGTTACAACCAAGCTAAGTTCTAGCTACCTTCAGCCATCTACATATTCTACAGATGAATACAATATATTATAGATCATTAACGTTAGCTAGCTACCACCTTCTCTACTATTCGGCGTAGCCGTGCTGGTCGGTGTACCCCTAGCTAACTTTTTTTTATCTAGCTGGCTAGAAACTGTCTCGTTAGCGAGGAAGCAAATTAGCTAAAGTTAGCTAAGCTAACTTCCTGGGCCACTGATCATCAGCTGGGTACTGTAGCTAGATAGATATTCTCCGACTGCTAGTCACCCACCTTGTCCATTAGTTTCCAGCATTTCTCCACCGTCTTTTTGTCCACGGCCCCAGGTTGGTGATGGGAATGGAGGTGGTGATGGGGCTGAAACGCGTCCTTCATCATCCCGATCAGTCCTCCGCCTTTCTTCAGATTTCCTGCCATATTAGGCTCCACTAGGGTCGGCCAGAGCGACAGTCAATGCTGGGGGGGGGGGCCGCCCTCCTTCCCCAGTCAGACTGAGCAAAAACCGGCACCCCCCTGGGAAGACAGCGCCCGAGTCGGATTCGAGCGAAGGTCCGTCGGGGGGTGGGAGAAGGGAGTTCTATTGAAACGAGGATCCCATTTAAACCCCCCCACCAGTGGTTGTATCGAGCCTCGACGACAGTGGGGCAAACTGCAGCTTGGTGCTCAAGCAAGGAATACAGCGCAGGTTGTTGGTAAGCAAGCCAGTCGAGACCCGTCTCGTCGACTAAAAGAAGACAATGATATCGATTTGTCTACCCGTCTGGTCTTCGTGTAGATTGACCTGTATTCTCATTGACAACCCCTATATTCCCTATTCAGCTGCTCGATCTCTCCGTCTGCGTTCTTCTCAGTGACGGGAAGTTCAGTGGCAGGCTGGATCCAGTCAAGATAGCTTGATAATACGCTTACTGTTGAGGTAGAAGGAAGAGCTGACGGTGGCGCCAATAAACTAAAGGGACATTTACATAGCTAACACAAATCATTAACATAGGCGGAACGGAGACGAGGTGCATAAATACATTTAGAAAAATCCACACAGGCTGCAGTCCCCCCTCCTATGTGTGCACGGCCCTTGCTCTTCCTGTTCATCCCCTTCCGTTTGCAGAACCTCTCCCTGCCCTCCCTCTTGCACAAATGTTGCCCCCCAACACCTCCTCTAACTACGCCCTCTTCGTGCGCGATCTCGAGGTGAAAATACAGGCACGCGCTTCTGTTTTAACAGTAAAATTGCATGTTCAATAACATTATGGTCGGAAATTCATTTCTGCCAAAAACATTTGGCTGTGTAAATTCAGACACAGGTTTTTGTTGTAAATTCCTTACAACAACTGAGGTGACATTGACCTGTGCCCGCTCCTGTGGCATGAATCATTACGTTATACTTCATGTTGTAGCCTACGTAGATGGGTACTACTTCATGATAAGTGTGCAATTGGCACTAAGACGTGTAAGGCTATGTCTGTACCGTTGTCGTTTCATCAGCTCTCTCAGATGATAATTGAGATGTTATATAACGGCAGAGGCTTTGGTTCTGAAGGTAACTGCCCTTTCCGCTACCCTGGAAACCTTTCCCCAGAGCTAATAATCCGTATCACCCGCGCAGGTGGCCTCTACATTATGCACACATTTTTGTGCTAAACCTTCCTAAACATTTCTCACTGTCAATCGTGAATAAAAATTCAAGTTTTACCAGTGAAACATCCATGCCGCCAAGTATTTGAACGAAAATCAGTTTCATATCAGTTTTCATTCCCATGTGGGAATGTGCAGGGGTGCGATTTTCTTTTTCGAAGTAGGTGGGTGGGGGGTCATTATTATTATTATTTTTAAATCCTGTCGAATAAACATTCTAAACAGCCAACCCGCTTGGAGGCATCCGCATGGTCCTAAAGCACACACGTGCCCTGCTTTGTATGACATAACACTGGAGGGGTGCAATTTCAGAATGTGTCTGTAAAAAAGTTGTGGAAGTTGTGACCCTGGGAATATGCATTTAGATCTTCAGGAGTTATGTACAGTGTTGTTTCGAATTGTGTACAGTGAGCAAATTGTAGAGCAGATGGTCTTAAACTACAGCATAGGCCTATCTGTGTTATGTTTCAATCAATGCACATATTTTGCCTATTTGAATTATTATTATTATTATTTTTTTTAACCTTTATTTAACCAGTCAAGTTAGTTAAGAACATATTCTTATTTTCAATGACGGCCTGGGAACAGTGGGTTAACTGCCTGTCCAGGAGGCAGAACGACAGATTTGTACCTTGTCAGCTCGGGGGTTTGAACTCGCAACCTTCCGGTTACTAGTCCAACACTCTAACCACTAGGCTACGCTGCCGCCCCACAGTGGTGTCGTAATACCCATTAAACCTAGTGGTCAAACAGGATAATGATATCTTTCATTTTTCCCAGAGGGGATTTTAGAAACACTTAAAATAAGGGCTATGTGTTGTTTAGGCTTACCCTGGCGTGACGTTCTGATAGCCATGTAAAGGTCTCTCGGCTACTTCTCAGAGAGTTTTGAATTGACATGAGGAGTTAAACAAGGGTGTCTGCTGTCACCATATTTATCTATTCTTTATGGTCATCGAAATACTAGCTATTAAAATCAGATCAAGAACATTAGAACATTTTCTTGTCTCTGTGTATATCAATGATGTTGCTCTTGCTGCTGGTGATTCTCTGATCCACCTCTACGCAGACGACACGATTCTGTATACATCTGGCCCTTCTTTGGACACTGTACTAACAAACCTCCTACCGAGCTTCAATGCCATATATATACTCCTTCTGTGGCCTCCAACTGCTTTTAAATGCTAGTAAAACTCAATGCATGCTCTTCAACCGATTGCTGCCCGCACCCTCCCGCCCGACTAGCATCACTACTCTGGACGGTTCTGACTTAGAATACGTGGACAACTACAAGTACCTGGGTGTCTGGTTAGACTGTAAACTCTCCTTCCAGACTCACATTATGCATCTCCAATCCAGAACTAAATCTAGCATCGGCTTCCTATTTCGCAACAAAGCCTCCTTCACTCATGCTGCCAAACATACCCTCGTAAACCTGACCATCCTGCCGATCCTTGACTTCGGCAATGTCATTTACAATCCTCTTACTGGTGCTGTGAAGGTACCTGCATCAGAGGAATTGCATGGAGGGATCAACAATGTCACTGGCATTCTCTCAGAGACAGCCTCTTAGTGACATTGGACTCTTTGGATATGATGTGTACATACATGTGTTAATAGTACCTGTAACTGAGCTTGTTAACATCATTGTTGATGTTTGTGATGACTTTGGTGAAGACCATAGTGGTATCATCAGTGAAAGGTCCCACCTTCGCAAATGACATCCTCAGATGGTCTGTGAACTCCACAGTATTTCAACTGCACTGTACACTGTACAGTACCATCGAGCATACAATACACTGTGTTACTGTAATGTGATCCACGTTTGTCACGGCGTACCTGAGATTCCAACCAGTGCTCCCAAACAACACAGCATTCATATTGTTGACCTAAAGAGCCTAAGGCTGCTACACTTTGAAAGATACATTCACAAATGGTTTCCGACTTCTATAAGAAAAATGCAAAAAAACACATGTAGCATCATGTGACTCTCAGATGATAATAGATGAGGAGATAAATAGATTGTCACCAACCACTTCTGGAAATGATAGATGCACAGTTTGTGAAAATGTTTCTGTTTCTGGTAGAATTAGTTGTCATCAACACTGTGACACACTATCACACTATAAAAGCCTCTTACCTGCATTCTCTCTCTTCAAGTCCTCCATCTCTTTCTTGTGGAGGCAGGGTAGCCTAGTGGTTAGAGCGTTGGATTAGTAACCGAAAAGTTGCAAGTTCATATCTCCGAGCTGACAAGGTGCATATCTGTTGTTCTGCCCCTGAACAGGCAGTTAACCCACTGTTCCTAGAATTAGAATTTGTTCTTAACTGACTTGCCTAGTGAAATAAAGGTTTTTAAAAATAAAAATCTTTCTCGCTAGCTGTCACTTGGTCCAGGTGGTGGGAATTACAGAGAGAACCTAAATACAATGAAATGTTTTGTTGAATTCACATTAGTTGACAACTCAACCAAATGTTAATCAAAACTAGACATTGAACTGAAGTCTGTTCCCAGTGGGTATTGCTCCCTGATGGTTCTGCTGCTTGGGCTGGAACTATACAAATCAAACATACTAACTCAGGGCATTGTTAAAGAGTGTCCCCAGGAGGCCTTACATTGAATTTCAGCTTCCTGCAATTACACAATTACAGGAAGTGACTTTAATTGGGGGTAATAGGGGCGGTTTTGAAGGGTTAATTGACCCCGAATCATTTTTGACCTCCACACAATGGTCTTGCAGTTCTGCGTCTACTTGTCTGTCTGTCTGTGCCTGCCTGCTTCTGCCTGCCTGTATGTTTCTGTCGGTCTCCCTGTGTGTCTGCCTCACCTTCTGCCTGTCTGTCTGTCTGTCAGTTTGTCTGCGTCTACTTGTCTGTCTGTCTGTGCCTGCCTGCTTCTGCCTGCCTGCATGCATGTTTCTGTCGGTCTCCCTGTGTGTCTGCCTAACCTTCTGCCTGTCTGTCTGTCAGTTTGTCTGCGTCTACTTGTCTGTCTGTCTGTCTGTCTGTCTGTCTGTCTGTCTTCTGTCTGTCTGTCTGTCTGTCTGTATGCCTGCTTCTGCCTGCCTGCATGTTTCTGTCGGTCTCCCTGTGTGTCTGCCTAACCTTCTGCCTGTCTGTCTGTCTGTCAGTTTGTCTGCGTCTACTTGTCTGTCTGTCTGTCTGTCTGTGCCTACCTGCTTCTGCCTGCCTGCATGTTTCTGTCAGTCTCCCTGTGTGTCTGCCTAACCTTCTGCCTGTCTGTCTTTCACCAATTTACCCATTGCAGCTTTATCGCCAACTGTTTTGCATTGAATATCATGTTTGACTTACTCTGTGTCAAACCCCTTGACACATATGTATGCGTCAATATCCTGTTTGTGGAGGAGGGAGAGAGAGGAGAGAGAGAAGAGAAGAAAGATGAGTAGAGGGGTAGGGAAGGAAAGAAGAAGGTAACGAGAATGGGGGTGGAGGAGGGAGAGAGAGACAGGGGGAGAGAGGGGAGAGAGAAACAAACAACATTGTAAATACAACCCGTATTTCTGTTTATTTATTTTCCCTTTTGTACTTTAACCATTTGCACATTGCTACAACACTGTATATAGGCATAATATGACATTTGAATTGTCTTTATTCCAGTGGAAAATCGTGACTATTGGAGCTAGGCCCTCAGTTGCGGAAACAGATCTGACGTCATACATATAGAGAACTCGGATGCCTGTGTGTACAGAGCATGACTTGAGACCTTTATTTTTGCAGACCTCTGTAGGAGTTGTAATTCTTTAATGACAGAGTCAAACGGTCCTAAGCCATGCCTCGGCTGTGGCTCAGAAGCAGCACAAAAAAAAGAGTTGTATTCGATGTTCGATCTCCAGCATTCAACAATTGTTTTAAAATGCACCACAACACGAAATGTCATGTACCCAGTACTTCCAATTGCAACGTCATTACCTTTGTTTTTACCACACAATCAGTGATCTAACGTTGAAATAATATTTTACACATTGTATTCAAAATGATATGAACGAGATAGCAACAAAAAGCAAGCTGTAGATGAAAACAAAATGTCCACTCACCATTATGACTATCATTTAAAAACCAAGTCCATTCTCCTGTCCTTCTTTATGAAATGGGCAATGGCAGGTTCATATAGCTTGCCTTTTGATTTTAAAACCGAAATAAGTTATTTTTCGATTGAGAAAAAGGGCTGACAGCCGGGTCTGTCCAGGGGTGTTCCTGAAATATGTCTTGATCCTATTTAATGCAGAAAATATTATTTCTACTGATGCAGTGGACACTGGAATATTCAAAACTAGACAGGTAAGCAGATACAATTGGTGCATACTATCAAGTGGAGCAGATCAGCCAGGCTCTTACCTTCGAAGTCAGACATTGAGTATGTAACAGTATAACTTTAGACCGTCCCCTCGCCCATACCCGGGCACGAACCAGGGACCCTCTGAACACATCAACAACAGTCACCCACGAAGCATCGTTACCCATCGCTCCACAAAAGCCGCCGCCCTTGCAGAGCAAGAGGAACTACTACTTCAAGGTCTCAGAGCAAGTGAAGTCACCAATTGAAACGCTATTTAGCGCGCACCACCGCTAACTAAGCTAGCCGTTTCACATCCGTTACACATCCGTTACACTCACCCCTCTTTTGACCTCCTCATTTTTCCGCAGCAACCAGTGATCCGGGTCACGGGCACCAATGTAACAGTATAACTTTAGACCGTCCCCTCGCCCATACCCGGGCTCGAACCAGGGACCCTCTGCACACATCAACAACAGTCACCCACGAAGCATCGTTACTCATCGCTCCACAAAAGCCACGGCCCTTGCAGAGCAAGAGGAACTACTACTTCAAGGTCTCAGAGCAAGTGACGTCACCGATTGAGACGCTATTTAGCGCACACCACTGCTAACTAAGCTAGCCGTTTCACATCCGTTATAAGTACATAATGGTGAGTTCTGTTTTAAGCCGTGGCAAATCAAAATTAGGGCCATAGCTTTCCTCGAGACTTGAGAACGCAGTGTTTGGAAAGTTTGGGGTTTCCCTTTGGGGGTCAAGGAGGGCAAGGAACATGAGCCTTTCGTGGTCATTGGACCTGTTTCTTAGCTGAGTGACAATGTTGTCGATGATCGCAATGTGCAGCTGTTGTTACTGCCCGCGAACGTCTCCTTGCATATGTGTCCCTTGGCACTCCAGTCTCACTCACAGTGTCCTCGTAGATGGAATCAAATGTTCCTTTTCCCCCTCTCTGTGGTGTTGTAGAAGTCGTCCACCCTGGACAGGCAGAAGTGCATGTTAAACTCCCTTCTTCTGAAATTTTCCAAGCAGCACGTCGAAGAATGCAAATATGGAGTATAGCAGGAAGCAGGATAGCAGGAAGCAGAACTCGAAGCTCGTCAGGTGCATCATGTATCCATCTGCGTTGTGAACGGGTGTCTTCATCAAAGTCACCGTGATGCTCCACTATATATTGAAAGAGTTCAATGAGTTCCGCCTTTTTTTTTCATACACAGCGCAAACTAAGCGTGAGGAGAAGTTCCATCGTGTTGGCGCCACTCTGGGTAGTCTTCCCTGGCATATTTCATCCATTAGTTTTGTTTGTTTTGACAGATCTCGAGAAAAACGATGCTAGGCCCCCGAGATAAGGAAAACAAGTCTTGCATTCTTTAAGTTTACCAGCACCTTGTGACATCACCAGATGAAGAGTTCGCGCATAGCAATGAATGAACAGAGTTTGCGCATAGCCATGAATGAACAGAGCTTGTGGGATATATTCTTTCACCTTGGCTTGTACCCTGTTTATACCAGAGGCCATGACTGGGGCCCCATCGTAACACTGTGCCACAACTTTGGCCATGCATTCACACTCCTCTGATAAGCTGACAATTCGGGCAGCAACCGCAAATTTAAAAAAACCTTTCCTTCACATAGCGTAACGCAACACATAAGACATTTGGGCTACATTGCTGATGTCTGTCGTCTTGTCAAGCATGATGGTCACAAATGGGGTTTTCTTCCATTCTTCCTTCATGACATCTGTCATTACATTCGCTATCGCGTGTATCAGGTCATTTTGGATTTAGCTGGAAGTGCCTGAGACATAGCCATAGCCAAATGGCAGTTTAACATGCTGTCATTCTCCGCCAAGAAATCCAGTATTTCCAAGTACCCTCATCATGTCCCCTGAATGCTAATTCCTGCTTGCCTAAAAACACAACCGTATGAATAATGCGCTTTAGAATCTCCCTTGTATTCCTGACTTTATCATTATGAGCAAGTGTCTCATTTCGCCGCTGCTCGTTAAGTACAAGGTCTGCTCTTGTTTCACCAAGTGTTTTTAAACTCACTGTCGCTCTCAGGTGTGAAGTTGAGTTTTGGTGTTGAAGTGCTGACTTTGTCAAACAAGCAACATCTTTGAAACCAGTTGCCCAGGTTGAGCTATTATCAGTGCTGAAGAGTAGGCAATTCCATCAGTAAAGCTTTTTGTCAGCTCACAGCCGGTTATCCACGAATAGCGCTCATAATTATTCACTTGAAAATGCCTTTCAAAACTCTTTCCTCATTGCACCAAATCATGCAGTGCAGGCGTTGGTCTCCTGGCCTGTGCAAGATTGAACTTTTCCTAAAAATTAGTCCTGAAAAGGGTGATGCAAACAATTTAGCCACCACATCGTCCAGGATTACTCTCTCTGCAGTTGCCATCGCCATTGTTACATACACTTACATACACTGCAAAAAGCTAACCAGCTAGCTAGGCTCAAGCGTGAGAAAACAAGATAAGGCACTCTATTGGCTCTGAATTAGTGATGTATACTTAGGCCTTCTAGAGGGCCTTGAGGCATCATACAATTGTCCCACCCAAGACATTTTGTGATTGGTTGATTCTACTGTCATTCCAAAATGCTGCTCTAATTGAAGTTAATGTCAATGACGTTGGCTGGTGCCTTCTATTCAAAGCCTGAGGGCCTAGCCAATGAGTATTACAAATGATAATATATAAAAATAGATACAGATTAGTATCTATCCTTATGCCCTCCCACTGCTTTATTCTTTTGGAACTTCTGTGAGTGTAATGTTTACTGTTCATTTGAATAGTTTATTATCTATTTCACTTGCTTTGGCAATGTTAACATATGTTTCCCATGCCAATAAAGCCCTTGAATTGAGCTGAATTGAAAGGAAGAGGGTGAAGGAGGGAGGTGGGAGAGAGTCAACAGACAGAGAGAGGAGGGAGAGAGAGATGAAGGAGGGAGAGTGAGGAGAGGGTGAATGATGGAGGGGGAGAGAAAGAAGGAAGGGGAGAGAGAGCGATAGGGAGGTAGGAGGGGGAAAGAGAGCGATAGAAAAGAGACAGGGGGGGTAAAGAGTAGGTAGAGCGAAGTGGAGGGTTGGGCGAGAGAGAAGAGAGAGACGGAGCTAGGGTGGATAAGGGAATAGAGAGAGAGAGAGAGAGAGAGAGAGAGAGAGAGAGAGAGAGAGAGAGAGAGAGAGAGAGAGAGAGAGAGAGACGTCCGTATGCCTGTCTGTAAGACTCATCTTTTTATATTTTGTATTGTATTGACACAGTGCCTTCGGAAAGTATTGAGACCCCTTGACTTTTTCCACATTTTGTGGAATGTATTATTGTAAAATGTATGATATATTTTTATCCCTCATCGATCTACACACAATATCCCACAACGACAAAGCCAAAACAGGTTAATTATGAAAAAAATAACAACTGAAATATCACATTTACCTACATATTCAGACCTTTTATCAAGGATCTCTCTATACTTTGCTCCGTTCATCTTTGCCTCGATCCTGACTAGTCCCCCAGTCCTTGCCGTTGAAAACATCCTCACAGCATGATGCTGCCACCACAATGCTTCACTGTAGGGATGGTGCCAGGTTTCGTACAGATGTGACGCTTGACATTCAGGCCAAAGAGTTCAATCTTGGTTTCATCAGACCAGAGAATCTTATTTCTCATGGTCTGAGAGTCTTTAGGTGCCTTTTGGCAAACTCCCAGCGGACTGTCTTATGCCTTTTACTGATGAGTGGCTTCAGTCTGGTCACTCTACCATAAAGTCCTGATTGGTGGAGTGCTGCAGAGATGGTTGTCCTTCTGGAAGGTTCTTCCATCTCCACAGAGGAACTATAAGAGATCTATCAGAGGGACCATCAGGGTCTTGGTCACCTCCCAGACCAAGGCCCTTCTCCTCCGATTGCTCAGTTTGGCCGGGTGGCCAGTTCTAGAAAGAGTCTTGGTAGTTTCAAACTTATTCCATTTAAGAATGATGGAGGCCACTGTGTTCTTTGAGATCTTCAATGCCACAGACATTTTTTGTCATCCTTCCCCAGATCTGTGCCTCGACACAACCCTGTCTCAGAGCTCTAAGGACAATTCCTTCGACCCCATGGCTTGGTTTTTGCTCTGACATGCGTTGTCAATTGTGGGTCCTTATATAGTGTCATGACTACACATGAGGATCACAATGGGTCAGATTAGCTTGGCAATGGCTGACAATCAGCAGACCCTCTCCCAACCACAAAAAGGGGAGGGAACGGTGGGGGTTTTGACACCTCCACACCCGGTCGTAAATTTAAGCAGGAGAGAACTCTCTCTCTGGCTCTCTAGTATTGGGATTGGAATGTACTTTGTCTCCAGAAGACTTTTACCGCCAAAAACTCTAACATCCAAAAAGTGAACACTGGAACAATATTCCTAACATCAGAATGTGGGGAATGGTCAGTTGGGACCTAAAGAAGAATCATGTTATATTGTTTTTCATTTTGCGAATTAATTCGTAACTTGAAAAGTAGTTGCACTACAGGTATGAAGTCTCCATCCAATATGTAGTGTAGACAACATGAACAAGTATGAACATATTTTTGTTAAGATAGGAATTTGATTTGAGTTTTCTAATAAGGTACTTGTTTTTGAGAATACTTTGCACAGTAACTAGCCACACCCCAACTTATCTTCTGATCAGAAATTGTTTGCTTAAATATAGCACATTTTGAGGCAATTACACCTGCCCGCGAACTGTATATTTTCATGAACCTTGCCCCTGACTCCATGAGTTTGATCTCCAGATGTGTAGATCACAGATTACAGCATATTACTCTGTATCCACACAACATTTGAAGTAGACCTGGGAGGAAGACCTTGGTATGGAGATTACTGATGACAGTTGGGCTGATTGCCTTCGAGATATTCACTTTTGCTCGATAAACTCCCGACACCAACTTATTCAATACAAAGTGATTCACAACTACACTATTCCTGTACCAAATTACACTCGTTCTACCCCTTAGTCTCTCCGATATGCCCTAACTGCAAGTCTGCACAGGGTACCCTTGGTCACCCGTGGTGGAAATTCTACCCTTAATCAATAATGAGAGGCAAAATTAATCATCAATCAAGGTATTACTTTTATTAAAAGACTTGTTACAACAAGGAGGCTGGTCACCCCACTCCCACAGGTGGTGGAGTGAGAGCCCACTGAGTGGAGTTAGCTTCTGGGTTAAATACTATCTCAGAATAGGTCAGAATAGGTGCCACTTCGGAGATGTCATACAATGGTTCCAAACACTAACCTCACACATCCTGTGCCAGACCTTGAGCCCCAAATGTTATGTTTTGTTTTGTTCAGTACTAAGAACTTAGGACATTTGTTGTTACTTAGTTTCCACCTTGAACAAGGGGAGAGAACAATCTCCCCCTAGGAGGAGGTGACTGACACACAGACACTGTGGAGACCAGTGATTGGTTCCCCATTACTCATGCCATCCCTTCACATGGTTTGCAATAAAGACACACAGTTCACATAAGGAAACAATGTTTCCTTTTGACCTCCTTTGCCATACTCCTTGCTGATATTCTGCATAACAACAGGGACATGTGATAGATAAGGCTGCCTTCTCCCCTCTCTGGACCCAAGGTGACTGAGGGAGGAAGTGCAGCTGCCAACACCAGAATCCGACAGGAGACATTCTAATAACAAGAGTTTCAACAGTTCAATCATATAAGCATATTCTGCAGATAAGACATCGTAATTATCTGTGTTACTGAGCTAATTCTGATTTCTCCACCACAATCTTTCCCCAGAAGCAGGCTCCAAAACTGAACAATAGCTCTGTTACTGGTGTGCAGGATATAATCTTTACTGTCTAGGATCAAGAGGAACCAGTCAGTTTCTGTCATATTCTTGGCTGAGTGCCTGAACACCATGGGTTCATTTTACACACACAGAACAGTTAGAACTATATCAAAACGCACACACAATTTTCTGTGTTATAGGAGTTCGTTTCTTTAACATTCTCAAGCCCAATATCTAGGCTTAAAGAAGGATATCTTAGTACACAAGCATTAGTAAGGTTTAACAGAAATTGCCCTCACACACCTCTTTTGGTCACGCCCCAAACTACACACATTCTGGCAGGATATTTTTTAAGTGTTACTCAGAAGTATACAGCTGTAACCTCATACCAGCTCCAGACACTGCTGTTTTAGGCAGGTCACAGCACCGAACGACTTTAATCCACTGGGAACAGATGACTGTACATGTTAACCCTTTGGAATAAGGAGACTGTACCTGTTTTTAAAACCTGGTTAGCTGAAGTCGCCCGTTTACTACATATCTACCAAGAATTTACCATGATATCTCTGGCAGAACTAATACATTCGTTGAGATATGGTAGCCCTTTATAGCGTATCTATCGCGGGATGATGGGCAACACAACCTGCAACCCGCCCTGATCCACAGTCATTATTTTGAATGCTGAGCATAATTCTGATACTGTACTGTATGTCAAATATCAATGAAGCAAGGTGCCAATTCCTTAAGAGCAATGTCGTTGTCATGCCTACTCCTGCTCCTAAACCATCGGTCCTGGCACACCACATTGCGCACACCTGTTACACCCAGTGAACTGCAATAATCATGTAGAGAAAGAATCCTTCTTAAATGGTCAATGCCAAGATTCAGAGAGGGCACAGAGCCAGATATGATGGGTCTTTTATTAGTGTCTAGCAGAGAGTCGGTCAGCTCTTTAAAATCAAGTTTTAACTGCTCAGAGCTGCCCCTCATAATGTCATTAAAACCCACATGGACTACGATATAATTCATTTCCATGTCCTGACGTAGTACATTCGGGAGCATCTTAGTAACGTAATTTACTCGTTTTTGCACCAGGAATGGTCACATTTCTTACTACGGAGCTGCCCAAAATCCTGGTTGGCGGAGAAGGACGAGGAAATACGCCCACTCCCACACTTCACAGGATTCGGGGAACCCGTTATGGACGGGCGAGAGGCAGGATAACTTGAGCCCATTGCTCCCTGTGCCTGGAGCAGGCCTCCGACAGATGGAGAAGCCCCGCTCCACCCAGAGCAGGGACGGAAGGTTGTCGACTTTGAAATCGTAGGAGTACACACTGCGGCCGCAGACACAGGTAACCCCAGCGACGAAGGTGCAGGAAGATCAAATCCAAATTGTATTAGTCACATGCACCGAACACAACCGGTGTAGACCTTACAGTGAAATGCTTACTTACGAGCCCCTAACCGACAGATAAGATACAGATAAGCCACTGTCTTCGGCATCCACGGCTCATGACATGCGACCATTGTTAATTTCCAAGCTCCGCTTGCTGTACTCCTTCGACTCCACTATCAGATGGGGGAGCCCCAGGCAACACCGGCCAGTCGGATAATACAAAAGATAAGGTGGAGATGCATCCAACAAGTGCGAACGCCTTCCAGCCACCGGCGTAGAAAAGGTAAACATTCCACTCTGAATTTCCCCCAGTTTCTTACGTAGGCTGGCTGCCTGTGTGATCAAGGAAGCCACCTCAAGCCTATAATCCTTGGCAAGTAAACATTTGCCGTATTGGAACTCTGAGTTATCTGATTTGTCCCGAAACAAAGCGTAGTAGTTTCAGCTCCTACAGCGCTGGAACCGTTCATTTATTTCCCCAGACAAAGAGGGCTCCATTGCAAAACTCATCTGGTACGAACTTCGTTAACTTGATGGCTAGCAGCTTAGCGGCTGCCTTAAGCGAGATTCTGGGACAAGAAATAGCGGTCCTAGCTGTTAAAAGCTAACCGCGTCGCGGAATCCATACAAAAAGCAAGTTTGGAATTTATATTGAACAAATATTGGTTATGTTTTAGTCAAATAACAAACCAAGTGTTTCTAGCATACAGTGTTCAACTGCGCACTCTGATGTGACGTCCTCCTTTATGGAGAAGCTGGTGGCCACGGTCAGCCTCACATCCGGGTACCGGCCTCAGTCTAACGGGCAGGTGGAGAGGACTAAGCAGGAGCTGGGGAGGTTCCTAAGAAGTCACTGCCAGGTCCGGCAAGGGGAGTGGTCTCGGTTCCTTCCCTGGGCGGAATACGCCCAGAACTCACTTCGTCACTCCTCCACGGGGCTGACTCCATTCCAGTGCGTCCTGGGATATCAGCCGGCCCTGGCTCCGTGGACTGCAAGCCAGACCAAGGCCCCTGCAGTTAACAAGTGGTTCCAGCACACAGAGGAGGTGTGGAAAGCCGCCCCCCTGAGGGTCCAGCGTACTGTCCGTCAGCAGAAGGATCAGGCGAACCGCCACCGCATTGAGGCTCCCGTGTTCCATCCTGATGATTGCATCTGGCTCTCCATCAGGAACCCACTCCGCCTGCCCTGGCGGAAGCTGAGCCCCCGGTTTGATCCGGTTTCAATGTCCTCCGGAGTGTCAATGAGGTAACCTATTGTTTAGAACTCCCTACCAACTACCGGATCTCCTCCTTTCATGTTTCCCTCAGACCGGTGGTTCCTGGACCCCCGCCTATGCAGTTACTGTAGGTCCTTCCTGGACTCCCGATGTTGTGGGGGTCGGCTCAAGTACCTGCTGGACTGGGAGGGTTACGGTCCTAAGGAGCTCTTGGGTCCCGGTGGTGGACATCCTGGACCCCAACATCATCCTGGATTTCCATCTCAGCTGTTCGGACTGGCCCGCTCCTCGGGGCTGTCTCCTGGCTGGCGTCATCCTGCGGCTGGAGCCGCGAGTATGAGGTATGGGGGTACTGTTACTCCTGCTCCCTCCGGTGCTTGAAGTCACCGGTCTACTAACCACCAGTCCTGGCAACCATCATTGTGCACACCTGCTCCCCATCGTTAAGCATACCTGGACTTCATCTCCACCCTGATTACACTCCCTTCATATTGCCTCGCCAACCTCGGTCAACAGGCAGTATCGGTTCTGTTTTCAAGTCCAGACGCTTGTTTTGTAGCGCTCCACGTTCGTTATTATTCCAGTCACCATCTGCACCTATAGTGCATTTGAATTCTGATTTTGTTTTTCTGTCGCCTGTTGAGGAGTGGGGGGTATTCTCGATGTATTGTTTGCTGTCATTGCTGCATACGGCTGTGTTGTTGTGATTCTGGATGGTCAGACCGTTAGCAACAATGACAAGAAGCTACCATGTGGGGAATCGTACATTGCTCGTTTCAGCTAGTCTCATACATCTTTTTGGCGTTTTGACTGATGTCAAGTCTATGCTAATATGGCAAAAAATTCACTAGCTACAGTATGTACCCAACAAGTGTAACAATGTACTTGAGAGACAACAAG
Organism: Oncorhynchus keta; assembly: GCF_023373465.1. Lineage (NCBI taxonomy): Eukaryota > Metazoa > Chordata > Actinopteri > Salmoniformes > Salmonidae > Oncorhynchus > Oncorhynchus keta. The sequence goes on along the minus strand of NC_068438.1, from coordinate 5,061,833 downwards.
TGCTCATTGTTTTCAATAAACATTGGAGCCGAAATATAGTTTACATGTTGTCAACAATCTAAGCCAACCCTGTCTGTTTTGCCCCATAGTTGCACACATGTTGGCGTTGCTTAACAACCAAACCGTCTATAGAGCCAGATTAAACATTTTAGCTTCACTGTCCAAGTAAATATGGAGGAGAGTGTATGTAATATTCACTTTTACCTTCATTCTCTCTCCTCAGCTCATCCCCTTATTTCATGTACCTCAGCTCCACTCTCTGTTCCACCACCATGTCTCGCAGCGCTCTCAGCTCATAGATGTCAGAGTTGGTGGGAGTCTGGTCAATTGCCTGTGCGTGGGTAGTCTACAGCTTCAGTCTTTGGGCTCCTGAGCTTAATTTCAATCCACTCTCTCTCCCCATCCATTTTCACCCTGAGCCCATGCCTCAAACAAACACAACAGCAACACCAGCAGAGCTACGGCACCCTTCATTCTAAAATGACACCTCTTCAGAACTAATGTGAGCCTAATCTAATCTGGGCTCAGTCCCCACTTCTTATACAGACTGGTCCTGGTGAACCAGTAGTTGGGAACTGAACACTTGTCTACAGGAAAAAAAAAAGAAAAAAAATTGGTGGGAGGGGCAGAGCCAAGGTGTTACATAACACATTTAAAGATGATGCCAAGATTATGCCAAGTCCTCCAAATGTGGGGTTGTGGGAGCATCTAAGCTGTTACTCAGTTCAAGGGCTCTCCTTATGTAAAAACATTTTTTCTCCCAATCCTAATATATGGCTGTAGTGTATTAACATGCATTTATTACAGCTGTAATGTCAACTTATTACTGTTAATATCCACACATGGTCTGGCATGGGGTTTTCTTTATTCAAGCCTTCGGGAAAGAATGGATGAAAAGTCTTTTTTTTTATTTTTATGTTTAACCCTTTTTTCTCCCTAATTTCATGATATACAATTTGTGATCCAATTATCTTGTCTCATCGCTGCAACTCCCCAAAGGCTCAGGAGAGGTGAAAGTTGAGTCATGCGTCCTCCGAAACCTGACCCGCCAAGCCGCGCTTCTTAACACCCGCTGGCTTAACCCGTAAACCAGCCACACCGTTCAACTGATGACCAGAGTCAGCCTGCAGGCGCCCGGTCTGCCGCAAGGAGTTGCTAAAGCACAATGGGCCAGGTAAAGCACCCCCGGCCAAACCCTCCCCTAACCCTGACGATTCTGGGCCAATTGTGCGCCGCCCTAAGGGACTCCCGGTCATGGCCGATTGTGACACAGTCAGAGCTCTACAGAACTTTTCCTTATGTGAAAAGTCATCAAGGCAGAGCTCCACCTCGTTTTGGGGTCAAAGGGCCTCTAACCCAAGCTCCACAGATGGAGTTATACCTTCTCCTTGAATGGAAGGGCATCCAGCCAGGAATACACCTCGTCCTTGGGTGGAAAGGCCTCTAGCCCGAGCGCTACAGCTGGAGGTCCTCCTCACCCTTGGGTGGAAGTGCCTCCAGCATCGTCCTTCGTTAGAAGGGCCTCCTGGCTGGGCTCCACCTCATCCTTAGGTGGAAGGGCCTCTAGCCCGAGCACAGCTCAGCTGAAGCTCCACCTCATCCTTGGATGGAAGGGCATCCAGCCAGAGGTCCTCATCCTTGGATGGAAAGGCCTCCAACAAGAGCTCCAGCCGGAGCTCAGCCTCCTCAAGTGGAAGGACCTCCAGTAAGAGCTCCACAATCATAATTTCTGCGTCAAATCTGTAGATGTACTGTAGATTTAGTTAATTGTTAGGCAATAAAAGGGTTTTACATTGTTAGGGACTCAAGGAGAGATGGAGGAGCTCCCTGCAACTGGTAGCTCAGTTGAGCTGTTTGGCTCACTGGTGGAAGAAGACGTACCAAGTTATAGGACATGGTACGATAATGAATAAAGCACCAGGCCATCACTACTGAACCATAAAGTGACGGAGTCCAATCTTGCTTCCTTTGGGATGTGGTCTGCCCTAAAAGGCCAGTGGTCCTGCCATTCTGAATGACTTAATCCTTTGTGCCTTGAGGCGCATAAGGCCTACACAAGAAAGCGCCAGTGCTTCCATTTTGCGGCCTTCTTAGTTGGGGTTCCCCAAGTCAGGCTACACTCCATCATTGTAATTGTTCTTCTGCATGTCACAGCCATTCTGACTACACTACCGGTCAAAAGTTTTAGAACATCTACCCATTCAAGAGTTTTTCTTTATTTGTACTATTTTCTACATTGTAGAATAATAGTGAAGACATTAAAACTATGAAATAACACACATGGAATCATGTAGTGACCAAAAAAGTGGTAAACAAATCTAAATATATTTAACATTTGAGATTTTTCAAAGTAGATACCCTTTGCACACTCTTGGCATTCTCTCAACCAGCTTCATGAGGTGGTTACCTGTAATGCATTTGAATTAACAGGTGTGCCTCCTTAAATGTTCATTTGTGGAATTTCTTTCCTTCTTGAGTCAATTAGTTGGGTTGTGACAGTGTGTGGGAGGGGGGGGGGTACAGAAGATGGCCCTATTTGGTAAAATACCAAGTCCATATTATGGCAAGGACAGCTCAAATAAGCCAAGAAAAATGACAGTCCATCCTTACTTTAAGTATACTTTAAGTCCTCTGAACATGAACTGTTCAGAGGAGGCTATGTGAATCAGGCCTTTATGGTCGAATTGCTGCAAAGAAACCACTACTAAAGGACACAAATAAGAAGAAGAGACTTGCTTGGGCCAAGAAACACAAACAACGGATATTAGACCGGTGGAAACTTGTCCAAATTGGAGATTTTATGCTCCAACCACCGTGTCTTTGTCAGACATGGTGTGGGTGAACGCATGATCTCCGCATGTGTATTTCCCACCGTAATGGAGGAGGTGTTATGGTGTGGAGGTGCTTTGCTGGTGACACTGTCTGATTTATGGCACACTTAATTCAAGGCACACTTAACCAGCATGGCTACCACAGCATTCTGCAGTGTTACTCCATCCCATCTGGTTTGGGCTTAGTGGGGCTATCATTTGTTTTTCAACAGGACAATGACCCAACACACCTCCCAGCTGTGTAAGGGCTATTTTACCAAGAAGGAGAGTGATGGAGTGCTGCATCAGATGACCTGGCCTCAACAATTACCCAACCTCAACCAAATTGAGATGGTTTGCGATGAGTCAGACCTCAGAGTGAAGGAAAAGCAGCCAACAGGTGCTCAGCATATGTGGGAACTCCTTCAAGACCGTTGGAAAAGCATTCCTCATGAAGCTTGTTGAGAGAATGCCAAGAGTGTGCAAAGCTGTCATCAAGGCAAAGGGTGGCTATTTGAAGAATCAAATATAAAGTATATTTTGATTTGTTTAACACTTTCTTTTGGTTTCGACATGATTCCATATGTGTTATTTTATAGTTTTGATGTCTTCACTATTATTCTACAATGTAGAACATAGTAAAAATAAAGAAAAACCCTTGAATAAGTAGGTGTTCTAAAACGTTTGATAATAGTGATAATTATTAGTGATAATACTGGTAGAAACTTCCACTGTGCAGTCAATCATCTCCAAAATGAAGGCCACCACTTGCTGCCTTACTCTCTACTCAAAACCGGTTCATCTAGTTTGCTTATGTTTGTTCAGCCAGAGTCACCACCCTGATCAACAAGTTCCTGCTGACCTGAGAGGTATCACTGATCTTCAAAACAGCTGCAGTCACCCCCTTACCTGAAGAAATCCAGGCAATTGAATGCAAGCTTTTAAAAAATTCAATCTAGCCTGTCTATTTATGGGTTGACATATGCTTGACTTGCTCAGTTTCCCACCACAAAACACCAAAAATAGTAGAACCAGCTCACCTGCTTTTAATCTATGATTGGACTGTGATATGTTTAAATAAATAAAACGTGTATGCCCCTACACCGAACATTTGAATAAATAGATCCTATAAAATAATTGTATCTCACATTATTACTCTATACACTACACTAACTTAGTTCTCAGTTGACCAAATATATGCTTCTCTGCTATTTCATATTTGTTAATGAAACTTGTAAATAAATCCAACCGAATAGAACATATTCGAATAGAACATTATAGGCTATTAACTTGAAAAACTTCACCGTGCACGTTTTTGGAGCGTTCAACCTACAAAGCATTCCTGAATAAATGGTTCCATGAATGTGACTCGTCACCACAGCAACAACGGGACGCCAAGCAATGCGCAATTGCTTGTAGGCATATCGATTGTAGAGGAATTTTGCCGCAGAATAATGCCTCCAAAGAAGAAGAAAGGGAAAAGTAATATCAATAAGTCCAAGACCAAAAATAAGAAAACTAATGAGGGTATGTTTTTTTGTTTCTCAGGGCTGCTTACTGTTACATTTTCGATTTAATATGTTTAATTTTCGTAATTATTTAAACCTTATTTTGCCTGTTAGAAAGAGCGCACACTTTTAATGGGGCTCTGCATATCTGAGGATTGTCTAATTCACTGTGTTCATGCAGGGGGAAGTGAATTGGAGGAGAAGTACAGACGAAGTGCATTGGATGTAACAGTTCTGAGGGACCATCTTGGTGAGAACGCTACACTGCGGCCACTTCTCTAGAGTTCCTAAAATGCGTTCATTAAAAGCAGGACAGCGACTCTAAAATGTAGGCTATACTAGGGTAACCTTGGTATGTTTTTGCTACAATCATCAAATAAGTCAGTTAAGTCAGTTCAACTCAATATATATATATATACATATAGATAGATAGATATATTATAAATTCATGATAATCTGGAGATTAGAACAAATGAACTAGCCTGGGTGCCACCTGTTTCTGCTCTCTTGTCAACTTCTTATGGAATGACAGTGGAGAAGGCAAGAGCACAACACAACTTGCCTTGATTAGGAGGTTAAAACACTTAACTCAAATAATTACACGGATCCCACACAACTTCTGATATGTACTGATTTCAATATGAACAACTATGAATTGATTGAACAATAACGACAAAGTTATTTTACACACTGATCAAATACATAGTCCATGTGTGACAGCTCTGCGAGGGGATGTGGCACAGCAGGCCCAGTCCATCAGTCATGACCTGAGATCTCGTATGCGGGACATGGAGCAGGAGCTCCACCATGAGAGACTGGACCGCAAAGACGTCAATGCAGGTTGGTGGGAGGGAACAATCTCAAACACACACATACGTATGCGCACACAGTAACGCACTATACACGCACACACACACACACACACACACACACACACACACACACACACACACACACACACACACACACACACACACACACACACACACACACACACACACACACACACACACACACACACACACACACACACACTCAATATGCATACTATCGTGCACTTTCGGGCTCAGAGTGCATTCTCCGACCACGTTCTCTTGAGTACATTCTTGTGAGGATGAGAGTGTGGAGAATGCATCAAACGATACATTTGAGAAGGACTCGCACTCCCCCTACTGTATTACCTCACACTTCACCTCCCCATTCACTGAACCTTCTTCCAAGATATACACAAAAAGCAAACGTTTTACTTCCTAATTATCAGCTAGATATGTGAATCGTAATAATCTAGATAGCCAGCTAGTTAAACAGGCAAGAATAACCTAAAACTACTGTTATGGAAGGTAGATGTACATTTTCCTTGGGTGGCTACCCATACTTCATGGCTAGTTAGCCAGTTAGCCCTATTGACTTACTATGGACTTACCCATTCACTGAACCGTCTTCCAGCCAGGACAACAATGGCAATAGAGACAAGATATACACAAAACAACCGTTTTACTTCATAACCAACAGCTAGCTATATGTGAATCGTAATAATGTAGCTAACCAGATAGTTTAACAGGCAAAAAATGTCCTAAAACTAATATTATGCAAGAGAGTAAATTCTTAGACCTGAATAAGCAACATTTCATTCAGAAGGCGGAGAGTATTTTCTCTCAGCTCAAATAATGGCCGCCATTGATTTCAAGAAATGTTGCTTTATTTTTGATGTGGTTGCGTCATATGTCTTTGCATACTTTCTGTTGAAACTTATGTACTAACGGAATACGCATTCTGGAAGTGTCCTTTGCTCCGTTTTCGCATACTTTGATTTGGACTCATACTCCTACCCCCCCGTGCTCCAATTTGCCAGCGCGGTAGTATGCATTTTGAGAAACATCCTCGGTGTCTTGAAAAGCGCTTAAAATTAAATGGATTATTCTTTATTATTAGTAGGTAGCTCTTTAGGTAATATGTAATACTGTCATACCTCGCAGATCTCACCCGTCAGCATAAGACCATGCAAACAGACATGACGGTCAAAGTGAAAAGGCTGGGGGGCGAGGCCATTTTGCTGCGGGAACAGCTTGGTAAGCTATTGAACACATGTAAGCTTCCTACAGTATAGCCAGTTCATTCAAGCTGCAACAATTGTTGTTTTAGTAAGAATCAGATACATTGTAAGTGATGACTGTTTGTGTGTGTGTGTGTGTCTGTCTGTCTGTCTGTCTGTCTGTCTGTCTGTCTGTCTGTCTGTCTGTCTGTCTGTCTGTCTGTCTGTCTGTCTGTCTGTCTGTCTGTCTGTCTGTCTGTCTGTCTGAGTGTGCTCAGATCAGTGTCAGGAGGAGTTGAGGGCAGAAAGGAAAGCGCATGAGCAGTTGCAGCAGGAGAAGGATACCACAATAGCTGACTTACAAAACAAACTGGACGACATGGAGACCAACTACGAGAAGATTCTGCATGTGAGTGAACTGATTTCAGCTCATCAAAGGGGGCTTACGTTGTAACATTATCACAGGGAACGAATATGAAAGGAATGCAAACACGTGCATTAGTTGCCTGAAGAAAATGAATGTCGGGCAATGATATTGATGCTTTTGCTACCACAGATTTATGTCTTTGATAGCAACGTGTGCAATACGTGTGATAACGTTTGAGATATTATATATATATGTCTTGTCTTTCTCTTCAGGAGAATGATTCCCAGTGGGATTCCCAAATGGCACTATTTTCCCTGTATGGTGCACTACTTGGCTCTCATCAAAAGTAGGGAATAGAGTGCTTTTTGGGACACACACCCTCTCTCTGATATAACAATTCTTGATTGACCCCTACCAGGACACTTTGGACAGTTTGACCTCCCAACTGGCTGAGGCTCGACTGCGGTGGGAGCATGAGAGTACTGTTGTCCATCAGGAATACAAAGAGCTGCTCTCTGACTTTGGCTTGAACTCACTGGACATCTGAAAGGCTCTTATTATGTAACCAGGGCCCGTATTCATAAAATGTCTCAGGGTAAGAGTGCAGATCTCGAATCCATGTCCCCCCCTTTCACCCCCCTGTCCATGTACATTTCATTATAATCTAAAAGGCCAAATGGATCCTAGATCAGCACTCCCACTCTGTTGATCTTTATGAATACTGGCCCTGATCACCACCACATTGTGGCATTGCTACGATAAGACCAGGCACACCAGGGGCTCGTATGTGTCAAGCATCTCAGAGTTGGAGTGTTGATCTAGGATCCGTTTTCTATTTGAGATAAGAATGAATAACATTACATGGACAGTGAGGACCTGATCTACATCAGCACTCCTACTCTGTGACACTTGACACACATTATGGGAAAGTAAATAGATCGATTCCATGTGGATTTGAAGTCATTCATAACGAGAAGGAAAACTTAATGACAATAATGTAACAACCAGTGTTTGATTCATTTTGTTACTGTGTCTTTCATGATGTATAATACTTCTTAAAATACTTCTTAAAAACATGCAGTTGTTTGATTTTCTTCCTATATTTATTGTGGTATTGATGGTCATTCACAAATATTACGTTTTTGAGTCTTTGGGGTGACACAAATTGTCATTTGAAATGATCCTCAGTAACTTACATACTAACTCTCAAACTAATGGCTATTGTTTGAGAGTGAAACAACTACTGTGCATTGATTGGCTTTTTTACTCTTACAACACATATTTATGGAAGTAAGGAAGTTAGCTTATGTATCGTACATTTCCACCAGGGTGAGTCTTCCATCTTTCCTGATAGTCATTCAGGTATTTTATTGAACACTACCTTTTCATGTCCACTAGATGTGGCTGATCATGGCACAACACTAGTCTCAACGTCAACAGTGAAGAGGCGACTCCGGGATGCTGGCCTTCTAGGCAGAGTTCCTCTGTCCAGTGTCTGTGTTCTTTTGCCCATCTTAATATTTTCTTTATATTGGCCAGTCTGAGATATGGCTTTTTCTTTGCAACTCTGCCTAGAAGGCCAGCATCCCGGAGTCGCCTCTTCACTGTTGACGTTGAGACTGGTGTTTTGCGGGTACTATTTAATGAAGCTGCCGGTTGAGGACTTGTGAGGCATCTGTTTCTCAAACTAGACACTCTAATGTACTTGTCCTCTTGCTTAGTTGTGCCCCGGGGCCTCCCACTCCTCTTTTTATTCTGGTTAGAGCCAGTTTGCGCTGTTCTTTGAAGGGAGTAGTACACAGTGGTGTACGATATCTTCAGTTTCTTGGCAATTTCTCACATGGAGTAGCACAAGAATAGACTGACGAGTTTCAGAAGAAATAATTTGTTTCTAGCCATTTTGAGCCTATAACCGAACCCACAAATGTTGATGCACCAGGTACTCAACTAGTCTAAAGAAAGCCAGTTTTATTGCTTCTTTAATCAGGACAACAGTTTTCATAATTGCAAAAGGGTTTTCTCATGATCAATTAGACTTTTAAAATGATAAACTTGCTGATAATGGGCCTCTGTACGCCTATATAGATATTCTGTTAAAAATCAGCCATTTCCAGCTACAATAGTCATTTACAACATTAACAATGTCTACAATGTATTTCTGATATTTTTTATGCTATTTTAATGCACAAAAATGTGCTTGTCTTTCAAAAACAAGGACATTTCTAAGTGACACCAAACTTTTGAACGGTAGTGGTTACATACAACAAAAATAAAACTATTAAAAATAGATAGAGGAAATGGGAAACCAAAAGGTACAAACAATGGAGTGTAAAAGACAAATGATTAAAAAGAGCCATGGCCCAGTAAATGTGATTTCGTGTAGCTAGATTAAACCTAATATTCCCTGAGGGAGAAGGGATAAACAGACTTATCTTCCAAGACGGTTCATTTGCGAGTCGTCTACAAGGACTTGTGCAGTTTTTTACTCTCGTCTCACATTACCTTAGAGATGAGAATAAAAAAAACTGCACAAGTTCTTTAGGCTAAGTTTGTGCTTACAACCAATGAACACATGATGAAGTCTGAAACTTTATCTGAGCGTCAATATTTGCTTCTTCAACCAGAAGAAGCACTTTCTCCACTGGGGCCTGTAGGTGTCTCTGCTGCTTTCTGCTGTTTTCCTTGTGCTTCCACAGCAGCTAACGATCCACACTTCCCTTAAATTCACTCCAATAAGAAGTATGAACCCAACTTCATTTTAGTCATGTGTGTGTACACACATTGCAATTAGTTTGTTGCTTTAGTGGCATGAATCATAAACAACTGAGACATGTTTCTTGAGTGAATGGCAACTCCACAAGTAGACAGAAATCACCAGACTCTATCCTCGGTCACATTGGTGGGAAGGTTAACATGAGCCCTATGACTTCCCTGGTTCAAACAGTCTATCGTCTGATCGTTGCGATACAGGATGTCATTTGTGTCAATTAAGTGACAGCCGTATCTGCTGCAGATGCATAAAAAGAGCTGTTAGCGTCTGATGTAAACCCATCAGACATCAGCCAGCCTCAGCCCGGTCAATTCCTGCCAGTCTGCACAGTGCGATATCAACCCAGAGCATATCAATCAGACTGCTTTTTCTCTACCACATCTCCGGATTCCTACCGCAAGCTCTGAACCTTTACACCGGATCATTGCAACTAGCTAGCTGCTATCCGAGTGGCTACTCCTGGTTAACATCTATGTCCCGAAGCAAGAACCAGTTATCCTTTAGCTAGCCTTGAGCTAGGCCCATCTCCCGGCTAGCTGAAGAGGTCCATCAGCCAATTTCTTGGGCTACAATACCTATTTTGTCAATTGGCCTGGACCCTTTTACTGCCGACATGGAGCCCCGCCGATCCATCACGACTGGTCTGCCAACGTAACCGTCTGAGGGGGTTTCAACAGGCTCTTCCGTCGCGATGTCCCCCCGAAGGCCCTACTGCTAACCTGCTATCCCAGGCCCGCTAGCTGTCTGAATCGCTGTGTCTCCAACTTAGCCTAGCTACTCACTGGACCCTATGATCACTCGGCTATGCATGCCTCTCCCTAATGTCAATATGCCTTGTCCATTGCTGTTCTGGTTAGTTATTATTGTCTTATTTCACTGTAGAGCTCCAGCCATGCTCAATATGCCTTTTGTTCCACCCCCCACAGATGCGGTGACCTCACCTGGCATAAATGGTGCCTCTAGAGACAAAACCTCTCTCATCGTCACTCAATGCCTAGGTTTACCTCCACTGTATTCACATCCTACCATACTCTTGTCTCTACATTATGCCTTGAATCTATTCTTCCGCGCACAGAAAACGCACTAGACGACCAGTTATTATAGCCCTTAGCCGTACCCTTATCCTACTCCTCCTAAATTCCTCTGGTGATGTAGAGATTAACCCAGGCCCTGCAGCGCCTAGCTCCACTCCCATTCCCCAGGCGCTCTCATTTTTTAAAACTTCTGTAACCGTAAAAGCCTTGGTTTTATGAAGGTTAACATTATAAGCCTCCTCCCTAAGTTTGTTTTACTCACTGCTTTAGCACACTCCTCCAACCCGGATGTCCTAGCCGTGTCAATCCTGGCTCAGGAAGGCCACAAAAAATCTTGAAATTTCCATCCCTAACTATAACATTTTCCGACAAGATGGAACTGCCAAAGGTGGCGGAGTTGCAAAAGACTGCAGAGATAGCCTGCAGAGTTCTGTTATACTATTCAGGTCTGTGTCCAAACAATTCGTGCTTCTACTTTAAAAAAATCACCTTTCCAGAAACAAGTCTCTCACTGTGGCCGCTTGTTAAAGACCCCCTTCAGCCCCCAGCTTGGTCCTGGACACCATATGTGAATTGATTGCCCCACATCTGTCTTCAGAGTTTGTCCTGTTAAGTAACCTAAACTGGGACATGCTTAACACCCCGGCCGTCCTACAATCTAAGCTAGATGCCCTCAATCTCACACAAATTATCAAGGAACCTACCAGGTACATCTCTAAATCTGTAACCATTGGCATTCTCTTAGATATCATCCTGACTAACTTGCGTTCTAAATACCCCCTGCAGCAACTTGCCCCGCTTCTCCTTCACCCAAATCCAGACAGCTGATGTTCTGAAAGAGCTGCAAAATCTGGATCCCTACATATCAGCTGGGCAAGACAATCCGGTCCCTCTTTTTCTAAAATGATCAGCCGAAATTGTTGCAACCCCTATTACTAGCCTGTTCAACATCTCTTTTGTATCGTCTGAGATCCCCAAAGATTTGAAAGCTGCCACGGTCATCCCCCTCTTTAAAGGGGAGACACTCTAGACCCAAACTGTTATAAACCTATATCCATCCTGCGCTGCCTTTCTAAAATCTTCAAAAGCCAAGTTAACAAACAGATCACCGACCATTTCGAATCCCACCGTACCTTCTCCACTATGCAATCTGGTTTCCGAGCTGGTCATGGGTGCACCTCAGCCACGATCAAGGTCCTAAACGATATCATAACCGCCATCGATAAAAGACAGTTCTGTGCAGCCGTCTTCATCGACCTGGCCAAGGCTTTCGATTCTGTCAATCACTAAATTTGACTTCCGCTTTTAATCACTGTCAATGTCAAACCACATTCTCAATCACCGCAGACTCAATAGCCTTGGCTTCTCAAATGACTGCCTCGCCTGGTTCACCAACTACTTCTCAGATAGAGTTAAGTGTGTCAAATCGAAGGGCCTGTTGCCCGGACCTCTGGCAGTCTCTATGGGGGTACCACAGGGGTCAATTCTTGGCCGACTCTTTTCTCTGTATATATCAATGATATCGCTCTTGCTGCTGGTGATTCTCTGATCCACCTCTACGCAGACGACACCATTCTGTAAACATCTGGCTTTTCTTTGGACATCATGCTAACAAACCTCCAAACGAGCTTCAATGCCATACAACACTCCTTCCGAGGCCTCCAACTGATTTTAAATGCAAGTAAAACTAAGTGCATGCTCTTCAACTGATTGCTGCCCGCACCCTCCCGCCCGACTAGCAGCACTACTCTGGACGGTTCGGACTGTGAGAATATGTGGACAACTACAAATACTTAGGTGTCTGGTTAGAATGTAAACTCTCCTTCCAGACTCACATTAAGCATCTCCAATCCAAAATTAAATCTAGATTCGGCTTCCTACTTCGCAACAAAGCCTCCTTCACTCATGCTGCCAAACATACCGTCATAAAACGGACTATCCCAACGATCCTTGACTTTGGCGATGTCATTTACAAAATAGTCTCCAACACTCTACTCAGTAAATTGGATGTAGTCTATCACAGTGCCATCCGTTTTGTCACCAAAGTCCCATAAACTACCCACCACTGCGACCTGAAAGCTCTCGTTGGCTGGCCCTCACTACATATTTGTTACCAAACCCACTGGCTCCAGGTCATCTATAAGTCTATTTTAGGTAAAGCCCCACCTTATCTCAGCTCACTGGTCACCATAGCAACACCCACCTGTAGCACGCGCTCCAGCAGGTATATTTCACTGGTCACCCCCAAAGCCAACACTTGCTTTGGCCGCCTTTCCTTCCAGTTCTCTGCTGCCAATGACTGGAACGAATTGCAAAAATCACTGAAGCTGGAGTCTTATATCTGCCTCTCTAACTTTAAGCATCAGCTGTCAGAGCAGTTTACCAATCACTGTACCTGTACACAGTCAATCTGTAAATAGTACACCCAACTACCTCGTCCCTATAGTGTTACATATCCTCTTGCTCTTTTGCACCTCATTATCTCTACTTGCACATCATCACCTGCACATCTATCACTCCAATGTTAATGCTAAATTGTAATTATTTCGCCTCCATGGCCTATTTATTGCCTTACCTCCCTACTCTTCTACATTAGCACACACTGTACATAGATTTTTCTATTGTGTTATTGACTGTACATTTATTTATGTGTAACTCTGTGTTGTTGTTTTTGTTGCACTGCTTTGCTTTATCTTGGTCAGGTCGCAGTTGTAAATGAGAACTTGTTCTCAATTGGCCTACCTGGTTAAATAAAGGTGAAATAAATCAAATAAATAAACGTTTAAAAAAGACTAAGAGCCATAGATTCTTCATTACAGGAAACAGTATTGAGTTTTGGGGCAAAACCCAGTATCATCCCCATCCTATCTAGAGAGAATTCTATTGCCTCATTCAAATCAGGATGGGTTCCAACTTCCATGGCGATGTCAGGGGAGTCACACATGGACTGCAGGCCTTAAGTTTGAGTCCATTTGATAAATTCCTGCATCTACGAGACTGCTGGATGGTGATCTGCTTTATTTACAGTGCCTTGCGAAAGTATTCGGCCCCCTTGAACTTTGCGACCTTTTGCCACATTTCAGGCTTCAAACATAAAGATATAAAACTGTATTTTTTTGTGAAGAATCAACAACAAGTGGGACACAATCATGAAGTGGAACGACATTTATTGGATATTTCAAACTTTTTTAACAAATCAAAAACTGAAAAATTGGGCGTGCAAAATTATTCAGCCCCCTTAAGTTAATACTTTGTAGCGCCACCTTTGCTGCGATTACAGCTGTAAGTCGCTTGGGGTATGTCTCTATCAGTTTTTTTTTCCCATTCCTCCTTGCACTAAACAGCTCGAGCTCAGTGAGGTTGGATGGAGAGCATTTGTAAACAGCAGTTTTCAGTTCTTTCCACAGATTCTCGAATGGCTTCAGGTCTGGACTTTGACTTGGCCATTCTAACACCTGGATATGTTTATTTTTGAACCATTCCATTGTAGATTTTGCTTTATGTTTTGGATCATTGTCTTGTTGGAAGACAAATCTCCGTCCTAGTCTCAGGTCTTTTGCAGACTCCATCAGGTTTTCTTCCAGAATGGTCCTGTATTTGGGTCCATCCATCTTCCCATCAATTTTAACCATCTTCCCTGTCCCTGCTGAAGAAAAGCAGGCCCAAAACATGATGCTGCCACCACCATGTTTGACAGTGGGGATGGTGTGTTCAGGTGATGTGCTGTGTTGCTTTTACGCCAAACATAACGTTTTGCATTGTTGCCAAAAAGTTCAATTTTGGTTTCATCTGACCAGAGCACCTTCTTCCACATGTTTGGTGTGTCTCCCAGGTGGCTTGTGGCAAACTTTAAACAACACTTTTTTATGGATATCTTTAAGAAATGGCTTTCTTCTTGCCACTCTTCCATAAAGGCCAGATTTGTGCAATATACGACTGATTGTTGTCCTATGGACAGAGTCTCCCACCTCAGCTGTAGATCTCTGCAGTTCATCCAGAGTGATCATGGGCCTCTTGGCTGCATCTCTGATCAGTCTTCTCCTTGTATGAGCTGAAAGTTTAGAGGGACGGCCAGGTCTTGGTAGATTTGCAGTGGTCTGATACTCCTTCCATTTCAATATTATCGCTTGCACAGTGCTCCTTGGGATGTTTAAAGCTTGGGAAATCTTTTTGTATCCAAATCCGGCTTTAAACTTCTTCACAACAGTATCTCGGACCTGCCTGGTGTGTTCCTTGTTCTTCATGATGCTCTCTGCGCTTTTAACGGACCTCTGAGACTATCACAGTGCAGGTGCATTTATACGGAGACTTGATTACACACAGGTGGATTGTATTTATCATCATTAGTCATTTAGGTCAACATTGGATCATTCAGAGATCCTCACTGAACTTCTGGAGAGAGTTTGCTGCACTGAAAGTAAAGGGGCTGAATAATTTTGCACGCCCAATTTTTCCGTTTTTGATTTGTTAAAAAAGTTTGAAATATCCAATAAATGTCGTTCCTCTTCATGATTGTGTCCCACTTGTTGTTGATTCTTCACAAAAAAATACAGTTTTATATCTTTATGTTTGAAGCCTGAAATGTGGCAAAAGGTCGCAAAGTTCAAGGGGGCCGAATACTTTTGCAAGGCACTGTATGTTGTGCTAGCAGCGGAGATCGCAGGGGATGAGAAGTCTATCTCACGACAAGCAGAGCTCAACACGGCACACAGGTGGTGATGTGTTGGTACGCTATGCAATGCCAACTTTAGTGCAAATGGGGATTTGGGCCAGTCTTCATACACTGTATCAGAGTATGGGTGCTGATCTAGGATCAGATTAGCCTTTTAGATCATAATGAATAAGACTATGTGGAGAGGGAGGCCCTGATCCTAGACCAGCACTCCTACTCTGAGACGTCTTATGAATACAGGCCCTTGTCTAGAGAGGCATCTGCATGACGAGAGAAAAGGAGAGGGAGAACAGTATAAAGAAGTTGTAGCCATCTCTGAGGTGTCATCGCTGCAGTCATGCATAGAGCTAGAGAAAACCCCATTGAGGAAATGCAGACAGATTGAGTTGTGAATAGGGTTGCAAATCTTTAGTAATTTGGGTAATTAACAGAAAATGTATGGCAATATATCGTAACCGTGGTAATTTATACTTGAATAACTTAAATCCATATACATTATTAATTATATATCTGTGTCCATAATGTCCATGAGTTCTAGTAGATAGACCATATGGTTCAAGAGAAAATAGCCTAATTAATGAAAAAAAGCTTCTAAATCAACAATGGCATTATTTTCAATTACCTCTGCAACTCATTCAACTATTGACTTTTTTCGCAACTGCCACCAGTTTGATGCCAAAAAATATACAACAAATACATACTGACATACAGTACCAGTCAAAAGATTGGACACACCTAGTGATTCAAGGGTTTTTCTTTATTTTTTACTATTTTCTACATTGTAGAATAATAGTGAAGACATCAACACTATGAAATAACACGAATGGAATCATGTAGTAAACAAAAAAGTGTTAAACTAATCAACATATATTTTATATTTGAGATTCTTCAAAGTAGCCTTAAGAAGGAAAGAAATTCCACAAATGAACTTCTAACAAGGCACAGCTATTAATTGAAATGCATTCCAGGTGACTACCTCATGAAGCTGGTTGAGAGAATGCCAAGAGTGTGGAAAGCTGTCATCAAGGCAAAGGGTGGCTACTCTGAAGAATCTCAAATATGTTTTGATTTGTTTAACACTTTTTTGGTTACGACATGATTCCATATGTGTTATTTCATAGTTTTGATGTCTTCACTATTATTCTACAATATAGAAAATAGTTTATTTTTTTTAAATAAGAAAAACCCCTAAAATCTTAAAATCACTTTATTGGTCAAGTGCACACAAAGTCCAACTTAAATTTGACTTCCGCTTTTAACCCAACCCCTCCGTAAGACATACATATATATACATATACAGGTTTTGGAGAGGTGCGGGGGCTGCCACACTGTGTTGTGGTGGATTAAGGGCTTTGCTCAAAGGCACAGAGGCAGGCAATGGCTTCTATGATTTGACACCAGCAACCCTTCAGTGGCCAACTCACTTCCCGCCAGATTTTTCCCGCCGGCCCCCGGGATTCGATCTAGCAAACTCTCCGGGTGCTGGATCGCCCCTCTAACCGCTAGGACACCTGCCAATTTACCTGTGAATATTGTTCACCACACGTGTGAAAATTTTGCATGGCTTGACAACGTTGAATAAAGACAATAGCACAAACAGGAAACCCTCAGATCGGCGGTTTATGTTTTAAGAAATGTATTTATATTGGAATAAAAATGACAACATAAGAAAATAAAGCATATAAAATATAGCAGCCAAATCCTGCCACCCTACTCAGGGTCTCCCAGTGAAAGTCTCAGAGTGCTAGTTCTACATGACGATTCCTCTTCATTCCAATTCATCTCCCTTTAGCCTTCAAGGTAATTGCCAATCTTATTCCAACTATGCTTGATTGAACGTCTGTAAATGTTTTTGATGCATAAATGTTGGGAGCACAGAATCCCACTGTCCATTCCCTAATCTCGGGAGTTCATCCAGCTGACCCCACGTTGTCTCAGCGTCTGTCCCAAACGGCGCCCTATTCCCTGTATAGTGCACACTTCTTTTGTCCAGAGCGGGGAATAGCAAAAGGGTGCCATTATGTATGCAACCCCTGTGACCTAGCAACTACAATCTCCTTATAGAAAAACCTGCAGATTGAATGTTCGAATGCATCGTTATTCATCATGCCTGTAGACGTGTGTGCGGTATGTGTGTGCTTGTATGTGGACGTGTGTGTGTGTGTGTTCACACAAGTTCAATTTGATGTGGATACTGGTTAAGGCGAGGGCTTGTAGAAACAAAGAGCCCCTGGAACCTCCATTGGGAAACCCTTGTTGAGCATTCTGTATTCACACACCTACGACAATAAAGTTCCATAAGAGGATTGACACTATAGCCTCTATATGATATAACAATGAGCGCTGTACAGCTTATTCTTTAACCCCTCTCTCTGTATTCTTAGGAGCTCAAAAAACAAACACACTGTACAGCAAACACCTCTCAGAGAATAGTCACACAGCAAAACCAGGACGACTTCACTCACAGGGTAAAGCTTCTCGTAGAGCATTAAACGAAACGTATTTACGGGTATTCACATTGTATGGAAACATGTTCGGACTGGTCTTCAGTGGTAAAATGAACAGACATGGGAAGAAATTGAATCCTGTGAAAACAGATGATGATCCCAAGTCTATTTGTAAAATCAAACTAAGGAAAAGTATGGCTGTGCATACCACGAGTGAAGGAATTGTTAAGTTGCAACACCATATTTGGTGTAATTGTGGGACTTTTTAATAGGGAATATGAACTTCGTATTTGTTGAATGTGGTGGCATTGGCTACTAAAGGAATTCACTAGCGATTTTCTAGTATTGAAGCAAGAGAACGTTCTTAAAAAGTGGTATTCAAAGCTAGGCTGCAGTGGGGTCGGCAAAATCTACAAAACAAAACATAATATATATATATATATATATATATATATATATATATATATATATATATATATATATATACCACCATGTACACACTGAGTGTACAAAACATTAACACCACCTTCCTAATATTGAGCTGCACTCCCTTTCGCCCTTTCGCCAGGGCATGGACTCCACAAGGTGTCGATTCCAAATGCTGACCCATGTTGACTCTAATACTTCCCACAGTTGTGTTGATATGGCTGGATGTCCTTTGGGTGGTGGACCATTCTAGATACACACGGGAAACTGTTGAGCGCCAAAAACCCAGCAGCAGTTATTTTTACACTCAGTGTATAGATGTATATTATGAACAAAACATTATGACTACAGATTATTGTATGGAACAATATTAAAACATTTCTGAGAAAGATAATTAGAAAATATAATTCTATTGAGTAAATGTATTTATTGGTTTCTGTATATGAGGAAAATGCAATAAATGTATGGTTTATTGTTGATGTAATAAACATAATGATTGTAAGGTTGTGCCATTATATTTGAGGTGGGGTCGCAAGAAATTCTTGGGAAGAAAATGGTGTCCCCAGAAATTCTGGTGGAAAAAATGTGTGCCCCACTGAAAACGTTTGAATACCACTGTTCTTAAGGGACCTTTTTTTGCATTTGTGGCCTGCTGCCGTAAGGGATATAGATTAAGGCATTATGAAAATAGACAACAGTTCCTTCTACAGTCTCAGACCCTCATTGACCCAAACTAAGCTATCTGCTCAGCCATTTCATTAACGTCATTGTAAAAATGCATGGCCTAGGTCATTCACTTTCAACCAAGTACACTAAGGCAGGAGAATGCATATCCTGTGCGGAAATCCGGTGTTTGACTGGCACTTTGTATAGATGCCTTGAAAAGCAATTTTAGAGATGAATGAAATCAACTTAATAGTGGATTTAATTCAAATGCCTGAAAGAGTCCCTCCAGATTAAAGGTTCAGGTTTTAGATTGGATGTGACAAATACACACCTGGACGCCTCCAATCGAATACTTTGTCAAGATGGCCTGGTTTCAGGCACTCTTGACATACGAGTGGCACACCTCTTGGGCATCGTCAAGGAGACGGATCCATCAACAGACAGACCACAGTTCACTTTCGCCCACCCATTTGAATCAATTTAGTAGAAAAGCGCAGACAAAACAATGAATCCCAAGGACACCACCGGCAACGTATAAAACATTCAACATCCTAAAGGAAAATGAGCAACACTACATGCCACATCAATGAATTTGCGATATGGTACATTGACTAAATCAACTTGAATGAACACATGGAGAAAGTACAGCTTTGCTCCACAAATCCAATCTGGACACGGATGGCCTTCATTTCATTACAAGGATTGTATTCATTAATTAAGGCATGTGATGGGAAACGCTTTCAAAAATAAGAAGAAAAAATGGCAAAGGAAAATGAGTGTTTCTTATTGGACAAGTTCATGTAGGCCCTCCCTGTTTCAGTCCTTTTTGTTCCGTTTGGTGCCAAATGAATACGGCCTCTGCTGATGGTTACAGGGATTAGCTCACCCCAAAATTGAGGTTTGTTATCATTGGGAAATCTGCAGGCCTATATCCTAAATTAATGGGAATAATTGGCACCATATCCTTTATCGAAATTATATTTGCGGAATTCACAAAATGGGAATCCAGGAACAAATGTCACATAAAAGACTTCAAACCCCTCAGACTTATGAAAAAGTCAGACAATGTTTCATTTTGGGCGGAGTCTTTAATAAATCAGAGTAGAATTCCTGTAAAAAACATTTACTGGGAGTTTGAATTTGTTCTGGAATGTTTTGAAATCTTCCCAATGCCACCATCTCAGTATGACTACCTCTGCAGTATGACTACCTCTGCAGTATGACTACCTCTGCAGTATGACTACCTCTGCAGTGTGACTACCTCTGCAGTATGACTACCTCTGCAGTGTGACTATCTGCATTGGCTGCGTGTATTGTTTGTGTGCGATGAGTCCGTGTGTGTGTGCACATGCCTGTGTGCCTGCATGTGTGACTGTGTGCATTTCTGTGCGTGTGCATGAGTGTGTAGTGCACGCCGCAGAGATTGTGTCTGAGTCATGTCGAGGCAACGGTGCAGCACGATGACAAAGAGAGTGAGTTGAACAGAGGGAATGGAGGGCACAAATTGGAAATAGCAAAGCAATACCAATTTCTTACAGTATATGGGAGTCATATGATACTGTATACCACAGTGGACAATGGAAAGAAACTCAAAATGGTGGTATGTTGTGGTTCCTGGTATTGTTTATGACTTGTGATCTGGGGGCAATATCAAGAGACAGGGCCCACACATGCGCAAAGGGAACGAATGAGGACTATTTCTGATTACATTGGGGTTCTTTGTGTCTCTGGGCAAATAGTTTGAACGGGAAACTCATTCTCCCCTCCAATCATCAGCATCACACCTGCTGACATGCGTTGCTGTCTTTCGGAAATATGTTGCAAACACACATGTTCCATATAGAATACGGTCACTATTATAAAACAAGTCATTGTGTTTTGTCTTCGTTTTCAGTTCTCTTTGTCGTCGTCGTCTCAAGGCCGTGGTGCTTTCCCATCGCTCAATATCCTCGGTTTTGTCGGCACTTGGAAGTCTTTTTCTATGCGTTCTCTGTTTGTAGCTCTGAAAAGGCAATAATGTCCACAGTTCTCGGGAAAATAAAAAATTGTATCGTCTCAGAGAACAATAGAAGAGTAACAATATGGTCAATATCAAGAACACAACAAAAGGACAAATAATTTATAAACAAATCAACAATTAGCACGAGTGACAGAAAATACTGCATAGTACAAATGCCCCGTAACCTGTGTCCTTCACATCCTAGACAGGGCATAGGGCCTTCGAGACAGACAGCCCATACAGAGAGGTCGGGTCCCACCTCACGGACTTCCTCTGGTAGTCTCTATGGACATGTACAACGGGAGTTCCAACACTAAGCCCAGGGCATCATTCCAGAGCTCCACTCAACTCAAAGATCCCTTCCAGGGGGGACGTGCCCAGAATTTCCACAGCCAAAGCCAATGCCCCAGCCACCGTCCTCCCAGATCAAATACACCAGGATCAAGGCAGCTCCTGTCACAGTACCACATGACCTTCCCATGATGCCCCCTGTTGCCCTTGTGGAGATATGCCTACTGGGTACAGTGGGTGTGTGGTGGTCTAGGTAGGTAAAAAAGGGTTGTCCAGGTCAAGGGGGAGGGGGTCATTGTTATTCGGGTTCGCTGCTGTTGGTCGTTTTCTCCCACTCTATGCTCTCCTCGCTGTGGGTGGGCGAGGCGCCGTGGCTGGGGCCTCCCCCGGGACGCATGGCGCGCAGCCCCTGGAAGCGCCTGCACTCGGGGCAGATGCGGATGTGGCTGCAGCCACGCGCCACCAAAGCCGCCTCCTGCGCCAGTCTGTGGGAGAGGGGCTCGGAGAGGGGCAGGCCGGCGGCAGCGCCACACAACTTGCCATTGCTCAGGCTGACGGCAGCCGCCCTTGCCCGGCGCTCTTCCAGGGGCAGGGAGCGAGGACGGAGCATGGTTGTTCCCCGCCGACGCCTCAGCTGTAGGCTGTCCCGGCACAGGACGATCCCCTGGAGCTCCCGTAGCATCTCCTCACACACCGACAGCTGCAACACACACAGGGAGAGAGAGGGAAGAGAGAGAGGCCGGGAGATCTCACAATGTGACAATATCTAACAAAAGGAACTGAAGACGTAGTTTGTTGAGAAAATGTAACAACAACCTAGGGTCTTCAAAGAAAAACAGACAACTGGCGGTTAAATATTGATATATTTCCTCTAGATTGTTTAACATTCTTATTGATTATATGAAATGATTGTGAAATATTGGTTACATTCTACATTTAGCCATTGTCATCTCCATAACACAAGACTAATTGGCCATATTGCCCAAACTGCATTAAATGGGCGTTACTGTATCTGTGTGTGCTAGTGTGCCTGTTTCCTCTCTGTGAGGAGAGAATAACAGGGATGTAGTCACACAGTACATCTTTCTAACTGTGTTGGCCCATATGGCATCTTCCTTTGTACCATGTGATAGAAGGGATACGCTTACAGAGGCACTGTGTGGGTAATGAGCCATGCCATCTGACAAAAGTCAAATAAGTCCATCCAAATAAGCAACTAGATAGATAGACAACTTGTACACACACACACACTCACTTCATTTCCTAGCCCCCCCAAATAAGTCAGGTGGCATAGGCTTTTCTGTAAACATGCTGGTTTATTTAGATATTATTATATATTTTTTTTATCACTGTGTATTGTATTGGGAACAAATCCAATTGAAAAAAAAAAATCATATTTCCTAAAGAAAAACATGACAGGAAAGTACTGCAGAAACGGCAATAATATAAATGTCAAACCACGAAATGACGTCTCATTCAAATGTTAATTCAAAGGGGGCTGATTTTTGAGGTTGTTCAAGAAGAAAATCACAGCATTTGAGGCCCCATTCACTACCAGTGTAGGCAGCTGAAGTCTATTACCTAAAGGCCTGTAGATTGATAGTTAGATACTGTGTGTCGGGTATTATCTTTGGCTTTGTGCTGTAAGGTCTCGGAGGCAAATAAAGGCAATGGCGCCCACTCGGCAAGGGGTGGCAGGGATAGGAAGCTGTGTGTTTCCCCATGTGTGAGGCAGCATAGTGGGCTTGTGGGGATTGCTGCTCCTGGAGTTGAGCTGGGTCTGGGAGAAGAGAGCATCAGGGCGGGGAGAGGGAGACAAAGCAGATGCAGGTAAAATAGCCCTCTCTCACCTCTGTTCCGGGCGTCTGCCGCAGAAACCACATAAACTCCAGCACCGCCATGAAGATGGCCACCAGCAGACCACACACCAGCACCACGAAGATACCGCCTATGTTTTCCATGCCTAGTCCTGAGAGGGAGGGAGAGAAATAGAGAGAGTCACAAACGCACACACATATGGTCCTTCTGTAGCTCAGTTGGTAGAGCATGGCGCTTGTAACGCCAGGGTAGTGGGTTCGATTCCCGGGACCACCCATACGTAGAATGTATGCACACATGACTGTAAGTCGCTTTGGATAAAAGCTGCTAAATGGCATATTATTATTATTATTTACATATATACACACACGCACCCCCCACTGTGCGCACGCACGCACGCACGCACGCACGCACACACACACACACACACACACACACACACACACACACACACACACACACACACACAGCATCTCAGTGACCCTGATACTAAACCTGTCTAAATAGGGTGGGTAAGATGAGAGGGGGCGGACAAGGGGGATGGATGGATAGAGAGAGAGAGAATGACAGATGGAGGAGTAATAGCACCTTTGGCACGGTGATCCTCCTCCTTTGGACACTTGCCACCATCCCACCATTTCCTCTTCAAGATCTCTAGGCGGTTGTCTTCTTGCAGCTTGAGGATGGCAAGGTCAAACTCATCCCGGTACACTGACCCTGAGGAGGGAGGAGATGTGCAGAGGGTCACCGCCCTGCAAAGGCCATCTCGTCAATGAGTGAGCATATCGATGAATTCCTGGGAGGTTTCCTGTAGCATGTGTTTTTATGCATTACGATGAGTGCAGTTTACAATAAGTGCTAGTCTGTACGTAACCTTCCTATGACCTATGATTTGCATATCCCACACTGTATACCAAGGCAGTGTTTTCCAGATTGAACAAATACTGGTATGTGGCATGGCTGGGGGTTTCCGAGAACCGGTTTGGGAAACACTTTTCAGAGACAAAAACCAATGCATTTGCTGGTTTCACTTTGAACAGTAAAATATTGATTTTTCAAGCAGCAACTCCAGTCCATACCAAGAGTCGATTAAAATAATTTCACTCATTCCAGTTCGCTCCACTGTTCCTGGACTGTGAAAGGGATGTAGTGACAGCATTTCCTTTTCATAAAAACCGCACTAAGGAGAGTGAGCAGAGAAAACCCATAAATTTGCCCCCCCCCCCCAAATGCCCGCACCAGTTGGAGTTGTGTAAAATCGGTACTCTCTCCTTCTCCTACCTACCCACCCCTCCTTCTCCTCCATGCCCTTCTCTCCTCCCCATCTTCCCTCCACACTTACCCACTGGCATGCCGATGCCATAGCCCTTGGTGTCCAGCAGACCTCCTATCTGGGTGAGGTTACAGTTGCGCTGCCGGTAGTACTCGTTCATGGTGCTCTCTAGCAGGTAGGCATAGTTGGAGTTGACCACGCGGGCGATGCCCTCCTCCGTGCTCTTCACAAACACACTGGGCTGCTTGGAGTGCATGAAGTTCCACATGCGCTGGTACGTCTGGTAGCGCGAGTTCTGTGATATAGGGGGGTCATGTGACAAGAAGAGGGAGAAGAACGGTCAGATCTGGTCTGAGGGCTGAGAGCATGCTTTGGGCTCTGGAGAACAAAAGAGGCCCCACAGGAATCTAAAGGAGAGAGAGAGGAGCTCCCTTTCAGTCTTTGTCTTTCTCTCGCTGTCTCCACCCTTTCTCTTTCTCTTTGACAGATGAAAGCCTGCTTTGAGGCTGAAAGGGAAAGTCAGCGGCTGACCCACGCTGCCTATCTCTCCAGGTGCAGCACTGAGCTTTCCTTCAGGGGGAAGAGGATATTGACAATCAGACAGGAAACAGATAAGCCATAGTCATTGGAGGTGGAGCGGGGGACAGACAGTGAGGTGACAGGGTCTAAGAGAAGATCAGTGACAGGTCATCTATTATAGTGCTCCTCTCTCTCTCCTTTAGATTCCATGTGTGTGTGTGTGTGTGTGTGTGTGTGTGTGTGTGTGTGCGTGCCCTTCACCTGGAAGAAGGTCATGGTGGAGCCCCCGTGCATGGTGCCGTACTCGATGGCCGTCTGATCAGCCAGGTCGTCCACTGACTCGATGGGCACCTCCATCCTCTGGACAGTGAGGAAGGCAGCCAGGTTGGCCGTGTAGGACGAGATGATGATCAGGGTGAACGCCCACCTGGAGGGGCAGAGGGAGCAGCAGTCAGACATACCGACTGGGACTACCTCACAGGTACAGTATCAGCTATAGACTCACACAGACTACCTCAGAAGTACAGTATCACCTATAGACTCACACAGACTACCTCAGAGGTACAGTATCAGCTATAGACTCACACAGACTACCTCAGAAGTACAGTATCAGCTATAGACTCACACAGACTACCTCAGAGGTACAGTATCATCTATAGACTCACACAGACTACCTCAGTGGTACAATGTCATGTAAAGATTCACACAGACTATCTCAGTGATACAGTATCAGCTATAGACTCACACAGACTACCTCACAGGTACAGTATCATATTTAGACTCACACAGTCTACCTCAGAGGTACAGTATCATATTTAGACTCACACAGTCTACCTCAGAGGTACAGTATCATATTTAGACTCACACAGACTACCTCACAGGTACAGTATCATATTTAGACTCACACAGACTACCTCAGAGGTACAGTATCATGTATAGACTCACACAGACTACATCAGAGGTACAGTAGAGGTTTATGGTTCACTGTCTCAGGCAAAACCAATGAGTTATGGCATTCCACAGGGGAGTGTGCTTGGGCCTCTACGGTTTTAACTGTATATAAAGAATATGAAAGATGCTTGTTCTTGCCGTATTTTCCTTTATGCGGATGGTGTCTAATAAGCTATCTCTGCACATAGGTAAAACTGAGGCAATTACTTTTGGGTCCAGACCTAAATTGTGTAGGTCCTCTGAAATCAAAGTGGAGTTAGAGGGTGAGGTGCTGCCTACTAAAACCTATGTTAGCTACCTGGGATGCATCCTTGATGGAAGCTTGGGAGGTGTGAGCATGGCCAGTAAGGTGCTACGGAAGGTTAATGTCAGGACTACATCTTTGGCTAGAAAGTCCAAGCTGTTTGATAAGGACTCCATGAGTGTGCTAGCCACTGCCTTCATTCAATGCCATTTTGACTACGCTAGCACTTCCTGGTTTGGGGGCTTATCTAAGCTTCTGAAGGGGATGCTCCAGATAGCCCAGAATAAGCTGATCAGGGTAGTATTGAAGGTGAGTCCACGTACTCATATAGGCAGGAGCTGCTTTCAGGAACTCAACTGTCTGCCTGTTGTGGCTAGGGTGTCCCAGATTAGACTGAGTTTGGTTTGCAGGAGTATTTATGGTTCTGCGCCCCGATATCTAACTGATTACTTTCCCCGTGTTAGGAATGCACACAATCCCAGAACCAGATCAGGTGTTGCTAATGTGTGCTTATACCGGTTCAGGAGTAATGCTGGGAAAGGTATACTGGAGCCTCAGAGTGGAATGAGTTGCCTCTGCACATAAAAATGACGTCCTCTCTGGGCATCTTTAAAAAATAAAGTCAAAAACTGTTTGATGTCTTCTGTGCCCATACGAATGACCCTTATGATGTAACTGCAACGGTGGGATAGATGTTCCTCTTCTTTGTTTTTATGTTTTAATATCTCGCTGTCGTACTGTGTTCAACTGGGTTCGACCGTGCCTAGCCATCTTGTCTCAAGAGGACCACAATGGAAATAAGTACCAGACTTCATTGTGTGTTATCCTCCATGACTACATTCAGGTGCATCTATGGCTTTTTCAAGTTTTACGTGTGCTGGTTTTTAAAAAAACGGTTGAATTAATGAACAAAATGAAGTATCATTTCAAGACTCACAACAGACTACCTCAGCGGTACAGTATCAAGTATAGTATCAGACTCTTAATTGGATAGGAAATAGGAAATATTCAGGGCCCGGATGGTAGGCTAATTGGAGCAGGGGTACATACATGATATGATCATAGCGTCGTCTTAAGGGTTTATAAGTGGTTGCTAATTAGAGGTTCACCTTTTGCCTTGACCTCTCTGCTGCAGCTTCAGAAACGTCAAAGTAACATTTTCCCACATCACACTACTCAACTGAGCCGAGCTTACCTGCGCTAGCCTGTCTGGTTAACCATCCACCACAGTGGCTGGAACCATGGTGGAAATGACACAGCTGAGCAACATTACGGTTCAGGTGTGCATCGGGACAGATGTGCAAAAGCCAAGGTGTCTAAGTCAAGCGGTATGATTGATCAAGTACACGATTACCGTTTTCACACTACTGCGCCAAACCAAGCTGTGCTCAAGCCAAAGGTGTGCTGGATGGGCCTGGTTACGCTTCCACCATCGTTGCTGGAACTCTGCTGGAAAGGACCACGTGAGAAAAAAAAATGCATTTGTACTCACCATACTCCACTGACGCAGCGCGTGGAGAGGGCGCGGGGGGCGATGGTGGACCCCTGCTGCATGAACCCCCCCACGGGGAACCAGAAGCTGTTGCCTAGCGAGTATTGGTTGATGAGGAGGTTACAGCGCCCCTTCAGGCAGGGGTGGGGATTGTACCACTCATAGGGGGTGAGTCTAAACAGACACACAAGTTGAGAGAAATGAGAGGGGAAATACAACAACTTAAACAGTCAGCGAAGCACCAAGTCACCTTGAGTCCCATGACGTGGTGTGAGGTGTCCCCCTGGGTCAGCCGAGGTACACTCACATACACCTGCTGCTGTCTGCTGTGAGTGAAAGCACTCTAATAAGCTACTAAATATGCTGTATGGAGCAGCAGATTGAGCTGCCATCACAGCTTCCGGTATATTATCGTGTTTGTAGAATGATACAAGTTCTAAAAAATGCATGCTTTGACTACTCGGGCAAATCTCCCAGGGTAATACTTAACACAGAGTGTAACACACTGTATATAGATCATTCAACATACAAACGAGTAAAGAATAATGGACTTCCAACGAATCAAATGACTTGGACCGTGATGTCAGCACACCTTTGGCAACCCCTCCTCTCAGAATGTCTGGTTACAGTTGTTGTCGTCGTCACTGCTCAGGGGTATGTTGTCTTCTTGTATTGTTGCTTTTTAAATGTACCCGATTTTTCTTTCAGGCACATGACATCAACATTTAATCAAGATTGGTTCCACTTCCATCAACTTTCAAAATCACCACCTTTCAAAATGACAAAGGTGTCCCCCTCACCCCGTTTTTCACCTCACCAAAATAAAATAACTTTTTTACACAATAAATACATACAAGATTATATCAAGGGGTTGCTGCCTGCTACTAAATCATCTATCCTTCCTATTGAAGTGTGCACTCGTTCACAACTCCATGACCTATATGTCTCCATGGCATTTCCTATCAAATCCATGAACAACTGCACAATTCGGGAAAACGAGAGATTATTGAGACGCAACACGTGTGTACTGTCGTTGTACTGCATATGACATGTCAGTTCCTCCAAAGCACCAGTAGATGTCAATGTGGAGCTGAGAGGAGTTGGAAGA